>NW_009623633.1:13714-42266 GCF_000690535.1 Cariama cristata
CTGCTAGTACAGTATTGAAGTACTGTGGCAGATTGCATCTGTTCTCAGGTGCTGTGATACTATTGCGACTTTTTTCCCTGGTCGTTTTTAGTAAGATGTCTATACATACAAATAAGCTATTTGATTATTGGACTAACTTCTCGGATGAGCTCAGTCTTAGGGCTGATAAGACTTTCTGTAAACTGGGAGTTGAACTATGATGTAGCCACGCAGATGTGAAATTAAGTTAGAAACTGGAATAAAATGAAAAATGTACTTCTGGAATCAGCTCGTGTCCTTAATCCTCTGGATCTCCTGACTGCAACACTGTAGGTACCAGGGACTGCAGAGAACGCTCGCTCATGTGTCCGAGCCTATTTTTCTGATCTTCATGAAACCCTGTGTCGTCAGGAGGAAATGGCTCTTAGTGTTGTTGATGCTCACGTGAGAGAGAAGTTGATTTGGCTTAGGCAACAGCAAGAAGACATGACCATCCTCTTGTCACAGGTTTCAACAGCTTGCCTCCATTGTGAAAAGACTTTACAACAGGTAGGTTGGCAAGTGAGCTGTAATGTATGGCAAGATACGTTGAACTGCAAATTAAGTTTAGGCTACAAATGAAAAGGTTAGATGGTACTATGCATTTTTATTTCCTTTACAACGTTAAAACAATAATGATATAACACGAGATTGACGTATTTATTACAAAGGGCTGTTAGGCAAGCATCATCGGTACAAAAGCATCACGTCCTCCAGTTGCTGGAAATCCTGTGGCGTGATTCTTTTGTCTGGAGTAACGTCTGGTTATTTGTCAGGTTAGTGGGAAGGACAGATGGAACTGAAGCAAAAAACCTACAAGATTTATGAGAAGGATTTTACAGCTGCAATTACCAGTATAGGTGTTTGAAGATAGTTGTCATATGAGGCTGGTAGGAAAAAGGTTTAGGACTAAATAACTTTTGGTAGCACTTGTAATATGAGTAATTCAGCATCTTAGACGTGTGAAGAAAGTGGCTGTATGAGACTATCTGACTGGTCCATTATTCACCCAGTTTAGTGATTGCAAGAAGTAAACAGTGTATGTAGTGAACAGTAAATTGAGTGTGAGAAATTACTTCATGTATGTGTTATTTGTACTTTCAATTTGTTTAGAGCTGGTGTCTGGTTGCTTAGTCAGTTGTATTTTTAACTGTGCAAATGTTCCCATCATTAATGGATGGATATGAATCTTTTTCTGTTGAGTGTGTTGCTGTATGCTGCAAAGCAACTGCTCTATCCCAGCTGCTGGAATGATACACGAATGATATAAATATTCTTCATATATTACATTACTGTCTCTTATAATTTATGTTCTTATTCCTACAGGACTAAGAGAGGTCAAAGAAAAAGTTTTTTAAAACTACAGAACTACTTAGAATCTGTTAGTATTAAGGAAGAATGACAAGGCCTTCACATTTGTATTGCAGTTCTAAATAGATCTATTTTGTAAATGTGAGTTTCTTTAACTAGAGTATTTCTATTTAAAATGCTTTATTTCTAGCCATCATATTTACATTGTGTTTGGTTATTTTAAGTAAGTTACTAAAGGAAAATCATGCTTTTGTTTTGTTTGTCTGTTTAGGATGACTGCAGAGTAGTGTTGGCCAAACAGGAAATTACAAGATTGCTAGAGACATTACAGAAACAGCAGCAGCAGTTTACAGAACTTGCAGATCATGTACAGCTGGATGCTAGCATACCTGTCACTTTTACAAAGGTATTCTTGATCTCATGAAAGTACAGCTATCCACTTTATGAATTCCTAAATGTAATTTAAAAGAAAGCAGGAATAATATGTATCCAATATGATGCTGTAAATTTAGGCAGTTTAGTATCAGTTAGAGCCACAGTATTATATCATATGGTGGGTACCATCTAGTATTTTAGCAATAACACCACTGTGCTGTTATAATTAGTGTGAGAAACATCCATTTGACATTGACCACATCATAGCTTTGAACATTAGCTGCTTTCTTTTAAATATATAAGATAGTATTTGTGAATTCTAGAAACACTTTTCTTTGGAAACATCCCTGATTTGTTGTACATTTAACTCAGACTAGGAATCTACCCTTTGTTTTATCATGTGTTTTTGGCTTTTTCATGAGGACAGCATAACTGCTGCAGAATGTTTATTATTTTATTTCCTGAAAATTGCACACCTATTTTTACATGCAATAATGCTATTATAAGTTTCAGTTTATAATACTAAAAATAATGTATTTCTTTCAATTCGTTAAATGATGATTTGTCTTATAGTTGCTTTGTATTCACTGATAGCTTACACACAGTTTGTCTTCTAAGTAGGTTTTTTATTGCTTTAATATCATTTCAGTACCACCTGTTCTTTGGAAGGGATGAAATTACTTGGAGTTTGATAATGGTGATACTTTTCACATAGGAGAATAAATAAATTTGAAACTCTAAAGAACGAGAAGTACTTTGATTTCTGGGGGGGTTTTTTGGTTCTGAATGAGTGAAAGGGGAATAGAATCTATTGTTGCTAAGATGAAACTGAGGATTTGACTGTTGCTGTTGGAAGTTTTACAGTGAGGAAATGGATGCTTCTGTGGGGATTCTGTCCCAGTCCTTGTTGATATCAGAAATCCAATTTCTTCCACATGATTTGTTTTGTAACTTCAGTATATTTGAGTTTCCATGCAATAACTGCTTTGTCAGATCAATAAATGCAACATTTTCACTTCTGCCCCTCCCTTCCCTACTCCGCAGAGACCAGAGTTAGTAGTGTCAGGGAAACCTCTTCTGCAAACCCCCATTGTTCTGTGAATGAAGCAGCATTCACATTTCACAGATGATGAATTGCATTCTGTGTATTCAGAATTGATTGTTGCTGCCATCTCACAGGGCTGAGCCAGAGAGGCATTTTGGATGTCTGGTTTTGCCTTTAGGAGCTGTTAATCTGACTCAGAAATTTTGATTGCGGATTTCTGAGCATTTGGAAAGAGAATGGTTGCAGCCAGATAACCTGTAATAGATCTGAAATAGGTCTCAGCTTGGGGGACCCAGAAGTCTTCTAGTGTCTCTCTACACCTCAGCTTTTTTAGAAGGAAATAGGGCTTCTATTGTTTTTCTCCTGTGACAAATCAGTATTTTTATCAAATCTTCTGAAGCTTAAATTCTGAATTTCAAAGATGCCAACGCAAACTTCATTTTTCACAGAAACAGCAGCAGCCATGAAAAAGTAAGGTGAAAATAATTATTTCAGTCTCTTACTTTTTATGTTTCCTCACTTCTGATAAAGTGTAAGCTGTCTTTATACACATGGGGTTTTTTTAAATACTGTTTTGCTGATGGCCACTGTTGTGACTTGTAGTGATACTTGTACCTGAAAGGTCTGTGCCTGGCAACAGATTTCAGACAGAAATAAAATCTTCAGATCAAAAACTGTAAATTGTTATTATGTCACTGAAAAGGTCTTTCTCAGGAATTCCCATGTGCTGAAGGCTGCATCTGTCACAAAATTTCAAACAGGACCAGATCAGAGGAATGTTCCATCTGCAGTGAAGGTTGTGGAGATTTAAGGAGGGGAGGAAGAAGTCCTTTTCACCGTTGAAAGTGAATAGGCTTTATCCACATTTTTTGTTTTACTGAGGACACGAAAAACATGGATAGTGCCATTTCCTCCTCCTAAACCATCAAGGGAAATGCCACATACAAAGCTCTGAAGGGAGGATTTGGAGAGTTCCAGGACAAGATGCTGAAAATCTTTCAAGAAATGTGTTAGTATACAGTATTTTTTTCCCAAGTGTTGTTAATATATTGTTTCCAGTGGATTCTTCTTTACCTATATATTTATGAGGACTTTGACCAAATAAGATTGAGATAAGTTCATGTACTTAGCTTGTTAGCAAGGCAGTGGCTCCTTATCTAGGAGTGGTTGTCCTTATTTTGAAGAGAGAGATTGCTGTTTTGTCTAGGTCAAATGAGAGCAGTGGCTGTGGAGTGTTACATACAGGAGTAGCAATTTGTTATCCTAAATATTTGTGTGTACATACTGGGAAGAGGGAGAATGATTAAGAAAACAGTACCTAAGATAGTAAAGAGCACTTATCTGTCAGTGTTGAAGCAAGTATGGGCAACTGCTGACCCTTGCCAACACCAAGAGTACCTGAGAAGACAGTAATCTATCAGAGGGAAAGGACCTAATGCTATCTTTAAGTAAACCTATATACAGCTTTTGTCATGTCAACGAATTTCTTAACAAAGGCAAGAGACAAGGATAAAAACCAAGAGATCACAGTTGTGTGGGTTTTTCTTCTATACTTTCTATACTGAAATTTAAAAAAACACCAAGTTTTACTTGAACAGAAGTTACAGATTACTTGTTTTTAAGTAAGCTATCAAGTTATGCACCTGCCAGAAATGCAGACACAAAGGGGTTTTACTGTGCAAGTTTTTTTAAATAACATTTTTGATTAAAGGTGCTGGTATAGTTGATTTTTTTTCATCTGTCAGTTTCCAGCTGTGATCATCAATAATCAATTATTTCTGACTCGTATTACAAATGCTATATGTTGTTTTGTGAGTAGGAACTTTTCTTGCAAGGTTCTTCCTGAAATGACAGAGCTGCTCACAGAAAAGTGGAAATTCGGTGTCATCACCAAATCATTTGTCTCCTCTGCTTCCCTGATGCTTTAAGTAGCACAGACCAGCACTGCCTCTGCCCTCCAGACATGGGAGCTGTAGAGGTGACTGGTGCTTCTGGTGGAGCCCTGAGTGGATGGCCAGGCTGGCTCACTGTCGGCAAGCTCTGGCTATCACCAGGGTGCTGTCTCCAGCAAGAAACCTATAAACTTAGCAGCTCTATCCAGAGCTGCCTTTTTTCCTTCCTCCTTCCTTTCAGGCACAGAGAAGAACTGGGGAGATTTATCCCCAGAAATTTTAGACAAAGTCAGAACTGAGGCTTGAGTGTGAAAAGGGTGCTGGAGGCATGGCATTTTTTAGACTTTTTAGTGCCTTTTGCATACTTCTTGGTGTTCTTTCTCTTTGCCTCACCTTTTCTGTAACATGCTTGTCAAGAATCTGCCCACAGGTTTTTCTTCTCTAGGAGGAGATAACTGTTTCTGATAACATGCTGTGTTGCAATGTTTTCACTGAATTTGGCAACTTAAGCTCTGAACCCAAATATCTAGAACTTAGAGGAAGTTTATTAAAAAGCAAGTAAGTCTCAATGTTTTATTTTCCAAATCTCAAATATTCAGGTAGTCTCTTGGTTTTGGAGCATCTGCCCTGTGTAGTATCAAAGCTGTAGTGCTGAAACTGCTCAGCTTGCACAAGTTTATTTCACGGATTCGGATGAAGTCATTTTTTCACAACATATAGTTCACCCGTGGAGTTCTTTGCCGAGGGTCTTCTGGGCCCTAAATGTCTGTGGTTTCAAGAAGCAAACAGATTCATAGATGAATGATACATAAAGATCTGTTAGTTGCAGAAACTGCACTGTTGGCTCAATAAGTCCATGAGCTGCCAGCTGTTAGACACAGAGAAGGTATTTAGGGGAGTTACCGCTATGTACTTTCCCTGTTCCTTACTTTCACATGTATCCATCTTTACCTAGTTTCAGACAACATGCTAGATTAGATGGACCTTTGGTCTGACTCTTACACTTACAATCGTGATGTTGCTGACTTTTGTTTTGTGGTATTTGCATAAGTTTTTAAACATTTTTTCTAGAAAGCAATTTCTCAAGATGTTTTTCATCTCTTTGGAGATTGCAGTAGGAGAAGATCATTGAATTAATCTGCATTGATTATTCTGGCAGTATGCTACTTCATCTGTGACAGAGGGGGAAATGGAGTTGCATGTCATGATGACATATATCCAGCTATATAATAGGTCTTCTCTGTGTGTATATATATGTCTCTCAAGTCACGTGATGTAGATTTTTATAGATCTGGTCACACTGGTGCATGTTGCTTTTGTACCAGGAGAGGTCGTAGCATTTTTGCACTCAATAAATAGCATTTCTAATGCAAGAAGAAATAAAAAGCTGTGGGGGGTAGACCCATGTTTTTGTGTATTGCTTGCCCAGCAGAGTGCTGTCTGGATTTTGCAAGGAAACAACTGTATTGCCACATAGTTCTGATGATGGAAACTCTGGTATTTCATCAAGGTAGCATTTCTAAGTACTTCAGAATATGTTTCAGGGATGCATAGTAATCTTAGCCTTTATTATTTATTTTACAATTTACAGTTTGCTGCTTTATATTAGTAATACCACTTGATTGCATTATTAGCATCAGTTTGTTCAATACTCATGGTAGCTTGGTCTAATTACAAGTAGGAAGTTGATTCTCTTTCCTTGCCTCCAAGCGAGACTTGGGGTTTTTTGTTTTTTTTTTTTTCTTCACTCTTTCAGATTACTGCTTAGTGCTAATAATGTTGCTGTTGTAATGTGGTAAAGGATTGGAAGTGGCTTGAGGTGAAGAGGCATAGCTATGCATCCTCCAGCAAAGAAATAATTCTGTAGGTTGGGGCATTAATAATGTGGCAAAACGTAGTGGAAAAGCTGCAAAACTAACAGAGAGTTCTCTGGTCAGAGAATGCTAATTGCTAATAACTAATTGCTACAAAGAACTCCTCCTGTGGTTTGAGCCAAGAATGATGAAAAAGTTTGAAATTTTGTCAAGTACAGACATACTAGCACGAGACTGGCTGTCTTTCTAAAAGGGATGTGCTAACTCAGGCAGAAGTTACAGGTTCACTGCAGAGATTATTGGGAATTTTGATTTATACTGTTGCTGGAGGTGACTGGTGATTGTGCTTTATGTTTTTGGAGTCTATCCATTTAATGACTTTACAAATAGTGGCAAGATAAGTGTCTTAAACATAAGGGTTTTCTAATTTGAATTTCCTAAACTTGGTCTTGTTTTTGTGTGCTGTTTCTTCCAGGACAACAGGGTACATATTGGACCAAAAATGGAAATTCGAGTTGTCACTCTAGGATTAGATGGAGCTGGCAAAACAACTATTTTGTTCAAGTTAAAGCAAGATGAATTCATGCAGCCAATTCCAACAATAGGTTAGTAGCAACAATTTAAATGTAATGATTTTTCTGAATGTTTGACTTGTCTGTAGAATTTAATTATTTTATATTCATACAGAACAAGACTATAAAACTTTAACATTTTTATTCTAGGTTTTAATGTTGAAACAGTAGAATACAAGAATTTGAAGTTTACTATTTGGGATGTAGGAGGGAAGCACAAATTGAGGCCCTTATGGAAACATTATTATCTCAATACACAAGGTGAGACTAATACAACTTTTAAACTGTGTTTTGTCTTCTAGCTTGTATTTCAGAGCCAGAAAGGTTATTAATAGAAATAATTTATAGCTGTGTAAAATTGTTCATCTAATGCAAAGTACAGCTGCTAGATTGATGAGCTAAGAAATTTTAATCCAATTGGTCACAGTGTCTGCTGCATGATAAAGGTGCATTCTCCATAAATCCATCAGACAGTTCATGGAGCCAAACAAAATTAGAATCTCTGTTAAACTAGCTCTAGCTGACAACAGACAAGGTGCAATGTTCCAGAGTTTGCACAGTGAGAAGTAGTACTTGCCAAGTTTGACATTTAAATAGCACTTGAAAATACTCAGCCTCTAGGAGCTTTTAGTTGGCAACTTAAAAAATTCTGCAACTTCTGGCTTGGTATAGCAGTGTAATATCTGGTCATAGACTAGATCACTGATTCTGAAAACACTGATCTAAATGGTGCCAACTTAGAAATTCACACCATACTTCTGTAAATCCTCCATAGTTGTTTGCCAATAGAGAAGGGGGTTCCTCTTCATTAATTCATTCAGAATTATCTGAAATACTTAGGAATGATAAACATCAGTTTATGTGCTCTACTTTGGCCATTATTTCAGCCTTCATTGCAAACTGAATATTTTAATATTTTAAATCGTTCATCTTTTCAAACTTTTAAAAACTTGTATTTTGGGATTTCTGTTGTCCTCTTAAAACTTACTGTGTAAACACACCAGTAGAATGGAATCATGTCTGCCTTAAAGAATTGTATGTTGGAGAGGAATCTAAGCAGTTAACTTGGTGCATACCTGCAGTAAGTTTTATTTCGTTTTAGTGTTGGGGGTTTTTTCATTGCAAAAAGCGTGAGTTCAAATTCTGTCCTCTAGCTCTGCCTCCCTGACTCTGCAGTCTTTTCTGGCATCTTTATTACTGTCTGTAGTGAATAGTAAAATCTACTGCTGCTGTGTTGGGTCCTTGGCGATCTTCTCTGGATTGTGTAGCCTGTAGCTGAAGGAAGCTGTGCTGATTTGGCTGCACCTGTAGATTTTACAGCCAGTTAAGGGAAACTGGAACAGTCGTGTGGGAGTTGATTGAGTATAAATGGATCAAGAAATGATTTAAACGGAGATACTCAATCTACACATAGTAAACCTGGTTTTAGACCAAAGTAGTTAAAATATCACAGCCTATATGTTAGACTAGGCAAAAAAAAATCAGACTTTTTTTCCCTGTTTTAGGATGAATTCTAGATTTTTGTCAAAAGTAGTATAGAGGTATGTAAGGCATTTCTCAGTCCTCCTGGATTTGAAATTGAAATTGCACACTGCTGAGAAACTTCATGTGGAAGACTGCTAGAAAAAAAGAATTGTGTAAGTTGAAAGCTAATTTTACAGAGTTTATATATGAATGTATGTAAAACATTTCTCTCTTTCTTTCATAGCGGTAATGTTTGTTGTTGATAGCAGTCACAGAGACAGGGTCAGTGAAGCACACAGTGAACTTGCAAAATTATTAACAGAGAAGGAATTGCGGGATGCCTTGCTCTTGATCTTTGCTAATAAACAGGTACGTGTTATTTTTTTTCACTGTGTTACTCTTTTCCTCAATTTGTGTACCAAATTCTAACTTTCTGCACTCTCTGCTATCGGTAGGGAGTGGTAAGGTGGAAAGCATAAAATGCAGATGTTTTCCTTATGTTTAATGCTGGTAAAATAAGTGATGCTAGAGTACTTAGTAGATTCAACAAGCAGTTTCTGTTTTATGGTAACAAGTAGTAAATGTGTAACTGTTTGTTTTGGCTTCTGTGTTTGGAAAGCTTTTATGTGATCTGTAGCTTCAGTCTAAGCCACTGGTTAAAAATAAAATGCTTCAAACATAATACAGAAAAATAATTGAGTCCTTGTATCTGATTCTGTTGCAGGATGTAGCAGGTGCGCTTTCAGTGGAAGAAATCACAGAACTGCTGAGTCTCCACAAACTCTGCTGTGGCCGCAGCTGGTATATTCAGGGTTGTGATGCCCGAAGTGGTACAGGACTTTATGAAGGATTGGACTGGCTTTCAAGGCAGTTAGTGGCTGCTGGTGTCCTGGATGTGGCTTGATTTTACAGCAGCTGCAATTTAAGGTTGTAGTTCATTGTTTTATTTTGTTTGCACGATTCAGGAGGTTGTAGCCAGGTCTGCTGTCTGAAGAGGGGACTTTTATTTAACTTGGTGGTTACAGAAGAACATAAACCTTTATCCTAGAATGGATAATCAGTTCAGTAAACTTGTGCTATTATAGTGTTTTTGAAATCTGATACATTTACAATTAATGGAATGGGCTTGTTACAAGGGTGCCTTGAAATTCTTTTTGATGAAATTAGGTTGTTACAATTTAAAATTATTTCCTGCTAAAATATGCATTGGAGTTCATCCAATAATTTTAACAAGGTTAAGGTAGTTAATTGAAGTCAGAAAAATTTTGAGTGGTTTAGAAATACTTTCCCAGGAAACTATTCCAAAATCCATCTCAAGTTACTAGAAAAGCCAGCTCTGTCTATTAGTCAGAAATAAATGGTGCTACTCTTTAATACCTAAAGAATGCATTCATCTAAAAGTGGCATTGAAAATTATGTGCAAATACACCACAAAAAGAAAATGTTTCCCCTGTTATTTGTTAGCTTCCCTGTTTGTTACCAGAAGGCAGCATAACTGCACAAAGAAAACTGAGAATGGGGAACAGTGTTGCAGGGCAAGGGGGCTGTGGTATTGTTTAGCTAGTTGTTTTCTAGTTGAGGGGAGGGGTTAGTTGGGTTTTTTTTGTTAATTGTACACATGCTAAATTATTTATGGATAGACTATAGTGATATTGAGGTGAAAGTGTTTTGTGTGTGCTTGAGGACATAATCTGCCTTTAGAGATTAAGCTTACTCCTCAAGAAGTCAAATGAAGTTTAAAAAAAAAACCTTCTTAAAGAAGTAGTGTGGAGTAATGTCAGTCCAGCTATGTACTCTTATGTAGAAGTCATGCTTCCAGATTAAGGTAATGGCCTTAAAATATTAAATAACACAATGTAAAAGCAGTGTACACTAATTATAACTCTTACTTAGAAGAGCAGATGGTAAAATGTGATGTAAAACTTCCATGGTTAGATTTTCGGTTCTTACTGTATCTTCTACATGGAAGTGTCACCAATGCCTATATTTTCGAAGATTACTCATTCACAAACCCATGAAATATGGGTGTAGCACTGTTTAAATTTAGAAAAGGTTGCAGCAACTTAGTGATGTCTCTTTTTCTGCTGCATATGCAACTCTGCTAACAATTTTATCTGTCTGGTACACGCACCAGAATCTTCTGCCCTCCTCTTTATGTGCACAGCCATTGCCAGTTGAAGAAGCCACGCCATGGACCTCTTCATGTTGGTAGAGGAGCTACAAAGAGCATGGCCAATAGATCAGTGCTGCGTATCATCACTTTTCTTGCTGGAGTGTAGAGGTGAATTGGGAGAACCAGACAGTGGAAAAGAGCAGTGTTGTTTTACAGATGGGTATATATTTTTGCCACACTGAAAAGTGTGTTCACCTGTGAGAGCTCTGAACCTCACCTGGCAAAGAAAGTGTATCATATCATCTGTGGCTATGGCTTTTATTGTAATATTATCAATTTTATGATTGTTTTCCCACTACATACGTTAGGTAAAGCCAAGAACATATAAACAAATAATTTAGTACATTTGCACTTTTTTTTAAGAGGAAGCAGTTAACTACTTCTTTATAATGACACTTACTTGTAGTTTTCTCTTGTTACTTAGATTTCATGTAAATGGTGTTAAATGCAGCTTCAGATTCAGCAAGTCTAATGACTTGAATAGTAGCTGAAAGAACACTGAGCTTTAAAGTAGTTAAATGTTTGTGAAATGGGCTTCCATGCCTACATATGTACATAGGTACTGAGAAGGGGTATTTATTCTTTCTTCAGACAACCTGATAAATTTGGAAATAGTTTACAATGGAGTCAAAGGTGTTTTCTTGCACCTACCGAACTAAAAATTGTTCATCCTTCCCAGCCAGTAACTTCTTGCACAATAGACAGGTCGCTGCTCTGACTTTAGCATCTGCTTAGCCTGTACAGCAGAGCAGTCCCAGACCTAGTTAGGGCTGACTGTCCCTTCATAGCTCTTTTTAAAATATGAACAAGTTCTGCTAAGCATGGTAGATACCTTTTTCCTGGAATACTTTTAACAGAGAAGACATGCATTCTTTAGAAAAATCCTGATTCTGTAATTTTATTTTAGCTGGCTTATGCTTCAGGTATACCTGCCTCTCAGTATAGTTCTTTTACTTTAAAATGTTCAAGGTGACCAGTTTGGATTTTTTGTAACATTACATTTGAGGGCAGAGGAAAAATTCTTACTTATGCATATTTTTTAGTATAAAGGATTGCTTGTGACACGTGGAATGCTACCATAAAAGTGTTTTTAAATTGGATTTATTTAAGATGACTTGAAGTAACTGTGAAAGTGTTGCATTAGTCTGTGAACTCTTCAGTGTAAACAGGTACGCTAAGAGGTTTATTTGTATTATATATTAATACTACACATAAACAGCTTCAGTTATAAATTTAAGCTTGTCTCGCCAGTTTTACTGAACTTTAGTTTTTAGTGTACTGACTTATGCAATATGTAATTGGAATATTTCCTCAACTAGAACTTACTCAAGCATTACTAATTATGAGGATTATTTGAAAAGACTGAGTAACTTTTCGTAGGATTTTGAGTTAATTGTGAAATTGAGTAAATACAACATCCAGTGACTGTGTTGTGGCTTTCTTTAAAGAATCTCAGCTCAAAAATAGTATGTCTATGCTAACTGAAAAATAATGTTTTATCACTTGATATGGTCTTACTGTATGCTACCTTCAAATTTATTGTGGACTATGTGGTACATGAGGGTTTCATTCTGAGATAGTTCTTACTCTGAACTGTTGGGAGTAGATGTGGATGTTACGTAAAGATTTCTTGAAAGGAAGGCCTCTTTTAGTGGAAACAATTCATGAACTGATGCAATTTGAGTTGCTAAGAAAACGAATTCTTCTGGATAAAAGTACCTAAAACTTTCAGAATGAATTTTAATAAACTCACCTTTTTTTGTTGTTGTTGAAGTCATCTCAGAATAGAGGTGTGGTGCATTTAACTTACTGTAGAGTTCTTATTGATCTCTGAAGATATCCCTTCATCTCACTGAAGATAAGCTCCCTACTGGTAGCAGCTTTTGGGGGACTGATGTTGATTAGCATGCATCACATCTCATTTCATGGTTGAAGTCAGCAGAAGTGTAAACTCCTGACTCTTCTGTGAGTGCAGTGGTGTTACGTGGACATAAACAGTCAAAGTTAATGTTACTATATTTAGAGTAGATTTAACTGTCCAGCATAGTAAGAGGACTGTATCTAGGCACAGATTCACAACAGCTTGAGCAACTGCTCTGAGCTTTCATTGAGGACTGCGTCAAAAATGCCCAACGTAAGCTTAGTTGAGATGGTTTAAAATAAATGACGGCAATCAAGTATTTCAGTAGAAGTAGTAATGTTTGTGGAACTTTGGATAAAAATGAAGCCAGAAACAGACTCTCTAGGCTAAAATAATGAGAACGCAAACATTGAAAGAAAAAAACGTTATTGGCAATGCCAAACAAGTTGCACAGGACTTTAGACACTGGCATTCCAAGAGTTGATCTGTGTCCAAGAGCAACGAAGACACGTACACAACCACTTTTAAAGGACCGAGGTAGATTACATACCTTGTCATAGCAAATAGTATCATAACTTAATCTAATTTTTGATACATGTCCATATGATTGAAGAGTTTACACAGCTTAGGATTTCTGACCTTTTCCTGTGTCAGAGATTGCAATACTGTGAGAAGGATTAATTAGATATGAAAGATGCAAATAAACATGAAAAAGTTACAAACTATACCCTGATCGTATTTTATAAACACTATCATGAGACATGGTGTGGGTTTTTATCTTCAGGTTTGCATAGAAGAGACACAAGAAAACAGCAGACTTTGTAAGAAACACGCAGATATTTTTACTTTAAAATACAAAGCTACCAGAAATACAGGCTTAGGGCACTTTAGGTACATTAAAAATATTAGAACTAGTGACTGCTCTGTCCTGGCACTTCTATCTAGGGCAACAAAGCTGGTGAAAGGTCTAGAGGGTCTTACGAGGAGCCGCTGAGGGAGCTGGGGTTGTTTAAGCCTGGAGAAGAGGAGGCTGAGGAGACCTTATTGCCCTCTACAACTACCTGAAAGGAGGTTGTGGCGAAGCTGGTGTCAGCCTCTTCTCCCAGGCAAGTAGTGACAGGACAAGAGGGCACAGTCTCAAACTGCACCAGAGGAAGTTCAGGCTAGAAATGAGGAGGCATTTCTTCACAGAATGGGTCGTTAGGCATTGGAATGGGCTGCCCGGGAGTTGGTGGAGTCACCATCCCCGGAGGTGTTTAAGAACAGACTGGATGTGGCACTTAGTGCCATGGTCTAGTTGACATGGTGGTGGTAGGGCAAAGGTGGTCTTGATGATCCCAGACGTCTGTTCCAACCTAATTGATTCTGTGAATTATCAAAAATGTTTCTGTTCTTTCTATGTCCTTTTTTGGGTCCCATCGTGCCAAGTTTTTTCTACTTAAGCTAGAACCTTCAACTCCTAGTTTACTTCACAGTGATATTAATGATGCTGATATCCTCATAGGGTTTGTCGGTTTTAGGATTGACTTTTACATTTGAGATTCTCTGAACAACTTCCATTCCTTTAGTCACCCGTCCAAACACGCTGTGCTTGTTGTCTAGCCACGGCTGTTTTGAGGGCACAGGAGAAGAAAGAAAAAGCATATTAAAATAGCAAGCAGATGTAGGTTAGGTACCAAATCAGAAAGAAACTGACCTAGAGTAAGTGTACATGGATACATTTTATATTTGCAGACTATGAAACTTAACACCGTGCAAGTATTAGCATGTAAGTAAATATTACAGTGCAGCTAATACAGATCATATACATTTAAACTCACCTTTTCAATTGTTTTCTCAAAGTACTACAGAGGTCAAGTTCCTACAATGCAGTAGCATTTCTTAGTTTTTTTTAAAGTGTCTTCTCAGTTCACGGAAATGTTCTTTCAGTCTATTTCACAGTATTTTCACAGCTGAATTCTAAGTGCCAGTTCAGAATACCACCTACTGTATGAATATGACTTTGAATTATGCCCAATTAGCAATCTGAATGTAGGCACTGCCGTAACTTACTAAGACTCAAAATTATGGTAGATGGGTGCTTTTTAAAAAAAGACACAGGATTTTGAAATAAGTGCTTTAAGAATGCAGTTTCTGTAAGTGCTACGTTTAAGGATTTGTTTTGTATGTTAGATTCACATATCAAAATTTCTTTTTTTGGCTCTGAAACTGTACACAGATTGAAGGAAATGTTCAAACCTGAATGTTGGCTTTTTCTTATACCTGTAATTAGGCACTATTAAGGAGTTAGCCTGGCACCGTATCAAAAAACTTCAAGCAATCCAAGCAATAGCTAGATTTCCATCAAGTTTAAACCAGTATATTAATATTAAATACTCCAGGAATACAAAATTGCAAACATGCCTGATTTACTAAGAATTTCGTATCACCCTTACTCCAATTAGAGGCAAAAGCCTATGGCTCACAACTGACAAAAATACTTTTCTATTTCACAAAGGAAGATTTCAGTGAAGCCCACACTATATACATTATTTGTGCAGCATTTAGTTGCAAAAGAACAAGAAAATATTATTTAGTACTAATGTGTTCTTTTTTCCATCAGAGAAATATTCTTACTATCTAGTTAGCACCTCAAGCCTTGAACTGAGCTTTTAATATTACTTACAGTTGGCACTACTGTTACAAAAAACTGGGATCCATTGGTATTTGGTCCTGCATTAGCCATGCTGAGTGTGTACGGTCTGTCATGTCGTAAAGTTGAATGAAACTCATCTTCAAATTCTCCTCCCCAAATACTTTCACCTCCCATTCCTGTACCAGTTGGGTCACCAGTCTGAATCATGAAACCCTGCATAGAAATTAAATGTTATTACATCACTGCACAGAATAAATAAGCAACAGCATTTTACGCCAGGTGACATTTTTTTCAAACTTACCTCAAACCTTTCAACAAAATGTGTTAAAATGCTGTGGATAAGGGACAAAGCATTCAGTGATGGGGACAAAGCTTTAAGTGATCATCAAGTACTTGTAAAAAACCAAGCTTACTCACTGTTCCTGCTAGCAAAGGACAGAAACCTGACTATCTGTACTTTCTGCAAACACTTAGGCTTTATCAGCGTGATTCTGGTGCAACAGAAATAAGAAGCCTTACAAGAAATGCCTTCTGACATGAAACAGAGTCTTAAGTCAAGCAGGATCACTGAATTGAGCTTTCTCTCATTTTTCAGATTTCTTCCATCTTGTCCGTTGCAGAACAACTATTAAACAACTTCAGTAACTGATAAAGCTGTTTAGGACCTCAGAGTTGTTCAGACTTTTCAGGAACTCTGAAGTCATTCCAGAAATCCTTTGTGCAAAAGGGAAATGAAAGTCTTAACAGAGAGGACTGACCACAAAGGCACATTATCTAAACCAACAAAAAAATTAACTTTTTACAAGTTACCTTGATGATACGGTGAAATATGTGTCCGTTGTAGTAACCATTTCTGCTGTGCACACAGAAGTTTTCTACTGTTTTGGGGCACCTAAAATCATGTAACAGAAAATACAGGCTACAATAAATATTTGTGTAGTGGCACAGCCACAAAGATTTCAGCTGAGACCATGATCCTGTTGTACTGAGCAGTGTTTCAGCACACTGTAAAAAGGGCTTTCAACAAATAAGGAAAAAACCAAATCCCCACCTCCTCAAACCCAGAGCTGGAAGCAAGAAAACTTGAGAGGAGTACAAAGTTGCATGATTACACAGGAAGGCAGCAGCAGTGTTGATAACAGCAATATTTTAGCTACTGCTGAGCAGTGCTTACACAGCATTGAAGTCTTTTCCGCTCCTCACCCCACCCCACCAGTGAGGAGGCTGGGGGTGCAGAAGGAGTTGGGAGGGGACACAGCTGGGACAGCTGACCCCAACTTACCCAAGGGATATTCCATACCGTATGGCATTGTGCTCTGCAGTATAAAGCTGGGGGAAGAAGAAGGAGGCAGGGGGGTGTTTGGAGTGATGGTGTTTGTCTTCCCAAGTAACTGTTATGTGTGATGGAGCCCTGCTTTCCTGGAGATGGCTGAACACCTGCCTGCCGATGGGAAGTGGTGAATTACTTCCTTGTTCTGCTTTGCTTGGCTTGCATGGCTTTTGCTTTACCTATTAAGCTGTCTTTATCTCAACCCATGAGTTTTCTTCCAAGTCTCTCCCCCATCCCACCAAGGGTGATGTGAGCAAGTGCCTGTGTGGGGATTAGCTGATGGCCACGGTTAAACCATGACAGTCAGGAACCAAATCTATTTCCTGAAAAGCCTAGTTCAAGGCACCACTGATTAGATGTTCCTTCCCCAGCTTTCTACTTACATAGTTTATTTACAAAATCAATTAAGGAGTGTATGCTCCATAAACAGAAAGTTATTCACTCTTTCACCTCTATAATTCTATTAAGCTATATACGTAAGGTGTCCAGTGTTACATAGAAGTAAAACCTAAAAATACAATGTTTTAGTATTATAGAACTTGCAGTCAGTTATCCTCCTCTGAAACTACTCCCAAACATTGTCTGGAAGTGGGTTGAAGAGGTGAAATATTACTGTTGATGGAATAAAAAGGGAAAAAAAGAACCAACCAACCCCTTAATCTTTGTGACTTGATTTTTTACTTCTAAGAGATTTGCTACCAGAGTGAAAATTCTTTGCGATAGCTCTTCCACTAGTTTTATAAAATGGATTTAGTAACTAGGGTAGATCTACATTGATGGGTTTATGCAGTCACACACATTTTCCCAGCAAATCATAAAATAGCCACGTTGAGTCCATAACTGTAGAGTTACTTTAGCTGTGAGAAGTAACATTAGCTTGGGCTTAGTGATACTCTAAACCATCTCGTGAAACAGAGCACCAATGGCATAATTAATGAAACAGACAAGATCATAGTCCTGGTTCCTGCACAGTACATAGTCATTGTCCTGTTTTTGAGTAAAACAGCACCATTTCTCCTTTCAGAAGAAACTTAACTGAAGGAGAACCTACTAAGTAACTGTACTTTCTGAAGCTGACTACAGGTTTTTCAGACAGTTCTTACTAAGGTAATGGTGGGACTGGTATGCAGAAAGGCCCACGTTTGTATTTATGCCTGTGGGAATGAAGGTCACTGCTGGCTCCCTTATGGTCCACAAGTGAAAAGGCATAAAAGGGTCGCACCTGCAGGAAAGTGTGGACAGGACAGGTGACCAAAAACTGACCAATGAAGTATTCCATCCGATACACATCATAGTATAAAGTTAAAGGATCACAGGGGTCGGCCCTTCTTCTTTCATGGCTGGCATCGCTGTGGGACCCTGCTCGTTCTTCTGCCTCCATTCCCAATCCATGTATTCCTGAATCTGGTTCCTGTCTGTTGCAGGATCCCATCTGGGATGTCTGGGTGCCCACCCTGCCACATGAGCACTGCGAGCCACTGTGGCACACAATCCCGTGATCATCACTGGGAAGCTCAGTATTAGTTTTGTGTATTTTTATTTCTAGTAGTAGTAGTAGTATACTCTTTTTCATTGTTATTGTTTTATTAAAGTAGTTTTAATTTTTGAACCCATAAGTCTCTCTCCTTCTTCTCCTTCCCTTCCCCTTCTGGGGAAGGAAGGGTTTAATAGTGAGAATCTGTCATCTGCTTTAATTGCCAGCCCAGCCTTAAACAGTGATCACAACTTTATTCTACGAGCACATGGCCAAAGATTTAAAAGGCATACAAAGCCCCATCCTATGTGCCCTTCTTTAAATTTTTAATCACGTTCATCTTAAAAGAGATTTTAAAATTCAAAGCTCAGCTGGGAGGAAATACCAGAACAAGAAAGGACAAACCTAACAATAACCAAGCCTAGTAATACTGTATTTAATTTAAAATTGCATACAAAACATTGCAGTGAAGCACCTAGCAATACTATGCCTATGCATGCAAATATAGTGATGCACTGGCATGAGAATTAAAAAGAAGTCAGAAATAATGTAGCTTGGCCTGCACTCACTGGCAACGGCGGTACCACTACTGCAATCTCTATGTTACAGTTAAGAAATTCCAGAAACTAGGGCCTGATGCAAGGAGACATTGGTGAAGAGCACAGTAAAAGACTAGCAGCCCTACAGGGCAGAATTGAGGTTGTGTTGCGTTACCTGTGCTTACAAAAAAACATGAATTTGTTTTTGGAGAAGCATGGACTACACTTAGATGGTTTAAGTTTCAATGTATAGCAATATAACATATTACATAAATTTACTGTTTCGTAACAAATTCTTTGCATAGATGAGCATCACAAAGGAGAGGTGCTGACACAATAACTTTAGCAATTGTCAAGCATAAAGATCTTTCCATTATATGCCTGGTTTTGGATGTACACAGCGCTAATATATGCTGGTATAAATTTTATGTTGCTCTTGAAGGGACTGCCATAACATAAAATGTAGCGCAATGGCCACCTTTGAAAGTTGCAAACTACTATTCCTCTGGCTTACACAGACTTACTGCCAGATCTACTGCTGCTGCCAGCATCACCATTCTTTTTCAAGATGGGATCAAACAGCATTGCCTTACAATAATATGTAGCTTACACAGAAGAGCATCATGACCCATCCACATCTGTGGTTCAGAGAAAGAACAAAAGTTAAGAAAGGAATAAAACCCCTGAATCATTAAATAAAAGCAAAAATCATTAAAAAAAAAAAAGCCCTGTGCCCCCAACTGTTATTTAGACCTATTTTTACCCTACTTTATTTGTGTGTGTCAAGAGTCACGTTCCTAGATTCCTGAAAGTTTCTTATGAAGCAAGGACCGTAGAAAAAGGGGAAGAAAAGAATTATTCTTAGCTTGAAATGTAAGTCTTGGATACTGCCACCAAAAAGCACAGAAGGAAGGAAAAATGAAATAACAAAAACACTACCAAATACATACTCAACAGGAAAAAGCTTGATATGAATATCTCCCATGCTTGTGTGGATGATGGCACTGTCTGAAACTCTTTTGGGACCTTCTGCCTGAGTAGCTGCCATGACCTCTTCTTTAGAAGGTTTCTCATTAAATACGTCTCTGTCAGAATCTGCACTCTTCGTATCTTCTGGTTCACGTTTAGTAAACTAAAGAAAATAGAAGGTTAACTGTTTAGTTTTTTCTTTTTTCCCCTTATATTACACACTGCTCTGTACCCAAGACATCATTATGATTATTCAACCTGCTAAACACCCAACTAGATTTGAAATGTATGAAGAGAATTCATAGACAGTCTATCCTTGCATTTCAGTGTTATGTTATCAGCATTTCCAGCCACAAATTCCAGTACAACTACATGCAAATCCAAGTAACGTTTTATAATCTGTTGTCTTTAAACTTCCTCCCCCTTTCAACAGAAAGCCCACAGTAGTTCATCATCTTTTCTTTAAAAAGAGTGGAGAATATCAAGTTGTTCTGTAATATTCAGAAAAAAAATGGCAGGTTTCATCACAAAACTTTTAGTTTCACTACAAAGTCAAACTAAATCCTCTTATTCCAATACTGCAAAACTATAGAAAACTAGCGAATTTAATTCAAATCAGGAGAAATCTCAGAAATGTAATTTTTATAGTACTTAGAGGGAAACAATAAATATGAGTACACGAGCATCTGCTTAAGTCAGTTGCATGCTTACTTACATATCAAATGACAATCACTAATCTTTCTGCATGCATACAGTCACATTTTCTCTAACAGTGAGTTATGTTTCCAGATTTTGTCTTTTTCTCCTCCCTTGTCAAATCATTCAGAGTAGTATATTCCATTATATACTACACATTAACCACACAAAGCTTTAGAAAGTATACTATCTTGCTCCAACAGAAAACAGGATCAAATTCAAGCACAAGTAACAACAGACAGACTGATCTCTAATCCCTGTGGTGATCACATCCCAGATCAACTACTAATTATTCTGGAATTGCGTGTCTGGCTTATTCATTGCATCTCACCTAAAATCAAAATTGTGAACAGGAAGATGATTTCTGTCTTAGTTGGTTGCACATAATGTCCTTGGTGCTACCAAGTCCTGACAATGCTCTGAATTTAACTATTTTTAATTACATATCTTATACATACAGTTAATTATTGTTTCTTTATCAGTATAAGATCTCGTTAGGTTTTTTAAATGTTCTTATTTAAGGGTTTTTTTCCAACTAGAACAAAAGCATATAACCTTCTCAGAGAACTATAATTTAGACAGCCAAAACCATCCAAGTTTATTTAACTGCTTGAGCAATAATGAAAAAATTAAAGCTGTTTCTAGTCAATTTATAATTAATTCAAAGCTAAAAATTCTAGAATACACCTGCAATATAAAGGGAGTCCTCTGGAAAAGTTATGTTCACAAATACTCAAAACAAAGCACTGGAAAGGTGCAAGGAGAAAAATAAACAATAATGCAGAGAAAATATCAATACAAGAATGGAGTTATTTAAATAGAATCCACACACACCATGTAAAACCTATTTTTTTTAAAAGCTGTGCAGATTACTGTCGGATCTGCCTGGATATTCTGGAGAACAGGATTTTCAGATGCCTTCATCTCTATAGTGATTGCAGCACGATGTTTCTTTGCTACTCCTTGGAATAAAGCTAGTTGCATCATTCTGATGTTCTCTTGTTTCCCCAAGATACGAATACACCTGAAGTACAAGATGTAAAAAGGTGTTAACTACTGTTAGCTGCTCAGAGTCACAGAATGTCTCCTTTCTGACTGCAACTCAAAGCTAAATTCCGAAACTCTCAAAATAATTTTTTACTAATTGTTTTTATGATGCTTCTCTATTCAAACTTGCTACATAACTTACTAGTCAGCCTCCTTATGCAATAAAATCCCAACTGCATGATCCACGTTTACTTTACATATCATATCCAGTTAGCCAGAGATGAATTGATTACACATTTTTAATACAAATATGTTTGCCATGTTTTCTCCTCATTTTACTAAGCTTTAAACTGCAATGACTCATTACAAAGCATGGCAGTATCTTATCTACAGTCTAACGTAAGGCTCCCAAATAACAACAACAAAAAATATTAAGAGACCCCCACAGTCATACCAAGTTTTAAATATACTACAAATTTGACTGAATGTAGACTTTGAAACAAACACCTTTATCTCAGTGTGTGTCACTGGAACTTACCTGTTAGTCTCTACATTTATGACCTTAATGCCCAACATTGTTCCATAGAGAACGAAGTGTCCAGTCTCATCAAAAATTATATTAATTAATCTTACTGCATCAACTTTCTCCAGCTCACGCTCAACTGCCATACGTCGGCCAAACTCCATGTCTGGTAGTTGCTGTCTCATTTGCTGAAGTTCAGTAAACATCTGAAAAGAAAAGAAAAAAAATCACTGTTAAATGAACATATTTTAAACTTTTGATCCAGCAAAACACTGATCCATATGCTTAGAAAATACAGAATTCAAGTGATACCACCCTACTCAAACTTAACTGAAGAATTAAAATAAATACAAGTAATACTCTTTTTACTTTAATGACCCAATAGGCATGTTGCAGTATTAGGCTTAAGCAAAGAGAAGTGTGTAGCTGTCTAACAAATTTCTTAGATGACAAATCTAATTCATTATTATGATGTTATATGAAATGGGCATTTTCCATAATTGCTTTCTAGTAAAAAGTAATCTAGCAGTATGAAAACACAGATTAAAATCAACAGCTCAGTTTCACTACATAACTAACATCAATCAGCATGAATTAATTTTGGGGCAAAGCAATACAAGAGGCAAGGAAGAGAACATGGAAAACCCTCTCTGCAAGAAAAATACAGCTAGGAAGCTCAGCTTTAGAAACAGATGATAACTTAAGTGAATGTGCTGGTAAATAAATTCAAATAAGTAGAGAAAGCTTCAAAAAAAGAGAAGCAAGACCAAACTCACACTCAATGATTCATCAAAGACTCTCATGAGCTTCCCCGTCAAAAAACGGAAAATTCTAACTTTTCTGTCAGATCCAAGAGTGGCCATTTTCTTGCCGTCAGGTGAAAAACTTATACTGGATGGGTAAGCCTTGCATTTAGCAAATTCATACAGATCAGTATCTGTTTTATACTCCCAGTTCACATTCTTGGGAAATTTATATTCATGCGGAGTTCCAGTCCAATACTCGATCATTCCAGATTTGTCAGAAGACACTACTACTTTGTAGACAGGGTTCAACCGTATCTGAGTAAGAGGGGATGTATGGAGTTTATCAAAAACATGAAGTGGCTGGTTATTTCCTCGTCCATCATATATGAATATTTTTCCTGTGCTCTTCTCAGATGTTGCAACAGAAGATATGGCATCTCCAGGGCAATATACCCATTCACATTGGCCAGGGTAGTACCTGCAACACAGAGAGGAAGGAGGGGGCAGAAGAAAAAAAAAAAAAAGTAATTGAATAATGTTACTTAGGTAAGAATCAAGTTATGCTATAAACTTGAAATCAATATCAGAAGGAAATTTTGAACTTTATTTACTAGTCTTGCTAATATTTGTCTTGCTAAAATTCTACAGTGTTATAACCAAGTTTTTGCAAGCAACACAATTGAGTGGATGGTTCAGCCAATTTCTGTTGCTCCCATACTGTTTTATAAAGAGGCTGTGATAGAAAGTGAAGGGAGAAGGTGAGTATAAAAGAACAAGGATAGAAATCCAGCTAAATAGCACAAGTGGCATTAATGATTACCACTTAACTTCTATGACTCAATAACATTTCTATCTGTTAAGTCATTAATGCTTCACTGGAAATGAGGACAACTGCACCTTTGCCATACACTCACAGAAAAGTTCAACTAGGTCTTGCCAAAAATGAAACAAAACAACAACCAAAAAACCCCAAAATGCAATATAAGTAAAATTAAGACAATCACTCTATATTCAAAACGCATTCTGAATGTGTTTAAGAAGGAACTACTTTGCTACTAGCAAAAACATACTCTACAAATAAAACACGCCAAAGATATTGTTAATAATATGTTATGTCTGCTTTTAAAAAAGTCTGTAAGCAAAGATTTTGAGAACAAGAACTCAGAAACTAAATGACAGACCACAGAGAAATGATACAGTCTCCATAGGAAACTTGTATTTAGTATCTTTTCACAAATCAAACTAACAGATACTGAAGGACTGACAAACGACAGACACTAATAATGTGGATTTTCAATGCCTGTCTGGTAAAGATTCTCATAAAGAGAAAGATAACCAGAACTTTGTCTCAGGTTCACTAGAAAGGATAGGATTAAATAAATACATAAATAAACAAATATGGTGTCCCACTGACCTATGCATCATTAGCCAAAGTTTCTGCAGAAATAGCCGCCTTTCTCCAGATCACTGATGGAAGCATAAAGCACGGAGATTTGCAGACAGCCACACTGTACAGATTAGTTAGAACTGAAAGGATCTGAAGAATTTGAGACAAAGTTCATCAACCCTGCAATATACCAGCATATACCTACCAAAGCAGGCAACGCAAGATAACGGGAGCTGAAAAGACCACAGAGAACTCACGATTGTACATTAAGCACTGCAAGCCTGAGCAAAGAGCCATGAAAAAATTTTCAGGCAGGTCATCAGAAACTATCCACTCAATAAAGACTAACACAGAAGATAGAGCAACAAACATTAAGTTTTAAAAGGCTATTCAGGACAATGCTTATATTACAGCTGTATGCTGTTCTCTTCTTCATTAAAGAGTTCACTTAAGGTAAAACCCAATTAGCTCTGACAAAAATATATGAGGAGAGGAGGGTCTTGATTACTGAGGATGAAAAGAATCTATTTAAAGATAAATTGGGGAACATACTATAGAAAAATCTTACAGGTAGCATTCTCAGGATATCCCTGAAGCAAAATGGATTTAAATTCTACCTCAGTTTTCTCTAAACTCTCAAACAGAAAAAAAGCATCTTCTATTGTAACATCAAATTCAGTTTTTCTTAATACTAAATTCATTTTATTTCATCCTATAATTTTACCAATTTTGTAGTCACAATACCAGCAAAACCAAAAGACTAAGGCTAACTGGAATTTTTGTACAGCAGACAGCCAAGAGGGAATCAATTCCTATAGGCTAAGTACATTATCTGGAGGATGGTACTAAAACTATAACCAGCAAAGCAGGTAACATAAGCTTTTATATAGGCATTCTGAAAGGCCTTTTTTTTTTTTTGCTTTCCCCTGAATTTATACTTCTATTCAGTTTCACAATTAACCAACAAATAACAGACTACTAGGAATAAGATTTCCAATTTTGAAAGGCTTGTGGAAAAATCAGTATTTCTACCATTCTTGGTACAGCATTCACGGATCATCCAACCCTCCAAACCCACCCTTGTAACAGTGTGGGGCTTGTTTTCCTCTGCTATTGTTATAATTCGAATAACATCCATTCCTATTTCTCCCAGATTCTTTAGCTACATACTGTATAACTACAGAAATCCCACAACAGCAAGACTAAAGAAAACAACATTCTTTCCAAAAGAAGAAGGAAATTTCTATTCCTAAGACAACAAATAAGATAATACATACAGGCCAAATCCCTCCTCTACTGGAACTATTAGTTGGGTATCATTTTTTAATTCCATGCCAAACAACAGAAAAATAATTATGTCCAGCTAAGTATTTCGAGAAACATCAGATCTTTGCACATATTTGACACCTAGGAGACGCAAAGACCTACTCCACTTATGCACTGTTGCATACAGAGTCGCAAATTTTTCTATTCGGTCAGGCAGTCTCCAGCCACTGGATGCATTTCAGATAATGCAACTTACTCAGCTTCACCTGACTGAGGGGAAAAAAACCACTCACCCTCAAAAACCCAATTTGTTGGTTTATCTCTTAGTAAAACAACATCAATTTATAATCTCAAACAAACACTTTCAACAACTAAGTAACTTACCCAAGTTTCAGCATGTTGATCATATCAAAGTTGACTACATCAAACACCTTCATTGCTTTGTCATCTCCAACTGAACAGAATAACGCCCCCTCCGAACTAACAGCAATACTCTCAATGACACCTATTAAAAAAGTTAACATATTATTAAGACTCAGGAAAGGGAACATCCTTCATTTCAATGTTCCCCAGGAAAAACCTGCAGAGGTTTAAACCTGTTTCTCAGCTGTTTCTCCAGCTTTTTGATCTAAAAAACTACCTGACTTTAATTTTAAAAAAAACAAAACACCACAAAACAACACTTTGCATCCTATCACTGTTTAGAATCAGATAAATGATAATGAACTACTTACCATATACATAAATTAAAGATTATAATGCAATTATTTTCATTCACAACTTTCATTTTAAAAAACTGAGAACAACATTACGGTATGGTAAAAAATTATGTGCTCATTCAGCTTGCATCTCTCAAAACAGAAAAACAGTAGAACTTTATAGTATTAGAGTTCTGCTATTAACACACATAATGCTCAAAACTGATCTGCAATTGAACCTTTCATATGTTTTTCACAATACTTAATTTTTCCTTGGTAGCCTTTTTTCTCACATTTTACTTCTGTATATAAAGACAAGCTGATGGTTAAGATCAAGAAGCCACCATAACATTTTTTAAACTCTAAAAAGAAACAGTACTTTTACTATCTAGTATTAAATATTTTTCTTATTGTTACAGTCTGCATATCAAACTGTTTTCTTCCATCAGGCATATCACCATTTCTAATAGCAATGAGAACCTCATTTTCTGTCCAGCCTACTTGATGCTTAGCATACTATAGAAGAGCTATGTGTACTTACTAACTCAGAAATCTGGGTTAAAATTAATTCTGATTTGCAATTAAGCTGCTAATCATGACAATGATGCAGAATTTACTCTACAGTTGCAATAATTCCAGATGAAAGTAACCATTTTTTTTTTACATACTAGGGGAAAAAACAAAAGAAACCCGTGGTAATCTTACTTAAAGTAGTATCTTTTTAAACAACTCTGGATTTTATGAACCCTGTCATGTACCTTGTTCATTTATTTTAAAATATGCAGTTTCTTCATGTCCCAGACATTCTCCCCACAGGCAAGGCACAAGACAATGCAAAGGATGTAAGGGGTCTGTGCAGGAGTCCCACGTTTTATTCTCACCCTATCCCTCCTGCAGTTTGGGAGCAAAACGTAACAGGACAGGGGAATGACGGAAGATAGGTAGGTATCATTTAAATCCTGACTCCAGTAAATGAATCCCAGAAACCCTCTCGTCTCTATTTAAACTCCCTCTTCAAACGACTAAAAGCAAAGGAGAGGAAAAAGCAACTTCTTACCAAGGTGACTCCGGAAGTGTTTAACAAACTCAATCCCTTCTTCTATTTTTTTCCAGAATTTTACATGTCCATCGTGACTGGCTGTTATGATAAAATCTGTCCTACAATTACAAAAGAAAAATAACAAAAGATAACACAACATTATGCACTTCACGCTGGACAGTAATTTGCACTATAATTAACACTGCGTAGAGAATGACCTTTAAATAAGTACTGTGATAACCTGTCTGAATAGGTACTATCACTCCCGGAAAAGCAAACAAGTCTGGATTAATCTGTGAAAAGTCTACAGACTAAATTGAAGAAATATATAATACTATCCTTTTTTACTACATAATTTTTTTCTTATTTTAGGTCTGGCTTCACAGTAGTTACTATTTACTAATGTATATGTGCATGTGTGTATACATATATGAAAGAAGAAAGCTATCCTCAATCTGGGCAGTTCTGCTGAATCATATTTTGTTCAGATGCAATTAGCTGCTCTTATTCCTGTATATATTGCACATTGCCATAAGGATTTTAAGATCCTCTTTTAGTCTATTTAAACAATTTTTATCTTGCTTCTCAGTAACTCCTTTCCTTCACACTTAGTTTTTTTTTTAAAAAAAAAACTTAAAATACCGCCTCTGGACACAGTAACTTTCCATTATTAAAATTCTACAATGAAAACTTCCTAGCATATACAAAAATACATCTCTGACAATGAGATAGAGTGGAAAAAAAAAAAAGACACTTACTTAGTACATGCCACATGTGTAATGACATCTCTGTGCATGTAACTGCGTTCATACATCGAAGCACATGGTAGATTTTCAAGATAAACGTGTTCAAATTCAAGAACTAAACAGAATAAAAAGAAAAATCAGGAATTTTTTTTTTTTTTCAGAAAGGTACACCTAGCTTCTGTTGTGCCTTACTGACCCCTGAATAGCTTATTCCCACTTTAGTCAAGAATATGCTAGGATTTTGTGCAAACGTAATTAAAGGCGTCCACTGTCACTTTGTACTCAGACTTACAGATTCTTGGTAGACTAAAGCCACTCAAACTCTGCTTTAACACATACAGATGTCCTCTTTTAATGCAACTATTACCTTGGCTATCTGAATGTATAAAAAAAAATTCAATACAATTTTAGGTTACTGCCAGAAAACAAAAGGTCATTTGCACCTCATTTTCTTCCAGAACCAAATGTATCCCTGTTGCTAAGAGATTCAAGGTCCCATGCAGGAAACCGTAGCTTAAATTCTAAGTGCTAGCACCTACCCCTTCATTGTTTAACTGACTCACCTAAAACAATCTGATTTTCTGCTTTTGTCTCCGATTTTTACATCCTAACCGTTAATACCTGCACAATGGCATTTGTTACTGAATCGGCAGATCTGCATCTATTGAACATCGTTAAACTCACATTTACTTTATGTGATATCCAAAGTGCTGTGAGTTGCCGCACACATCAATACCACAGGTCGAAATACTGCCTAGAGGCCTATCCTACTCCTCCAGCTTACGCAGTCACCCAGAAGACAGTTAACTCCACAGCTGTAAGCACCATGGCTTCAGCAACGCAGAGACTGCAGAGTGGGGCCTCTTACCCTGAGGGCGTCCTCCAGAGGAAGCAGAAATAGGGTGTCCCCGGACTATAATTCTACACCCGAGAGATCCCTCCACTGCCCAGTCATTTTACCTACAAAACACCGCTTCAGACAACAGGCTTCC
>NW_009623634.1:0-228 GCF_000690535.1 Cariama cristata
GGATCCACCCAAGTGTACTGAGGGAGCTGCTGGAAGTGCTTGCCAAGCCCCTTTCCATCACGTATCAGCAGTTCTGGCTAACCAGGGTGGTCCCCAGTTGACTGGAAGTTAGCAAATATGACACCCATCTACAAGAAGAGCCGGAAGGACAATCCAGGGAACTACAGGACTGTCAGCCCGACCTCAACCCTGGGGAACGTTATGGAGCAGATCATCTTGAGTGACATC
>NW_009623634.1:1527-41649 GCF_000690535.1 Cariama cristata
TGCTCAGGGAAGTGGTGGAGTCACCATCCCTGGAGGTATTTAAAAGACGTGTAGATGTGGCACTTAGGGATGTGGTCTAGTGGTGGACATGGTAGTGCTAGGTTAACAGTTGGACTCAATCTTATAGGTCTTTTCCAACCTGACAATTCTATGATTCTATACTGATCTTACTGATCTGTCTTCAAAATGCATAATATTTAATATTGCTCATTAGTTGAAAAAAGGATTTTTTTTTTTTTTAATAAATATGAGCCTGCTTTGCTACTATTCTTTCATTCTGCATCTACTCACAGGTTTTGTTAACCCCTTTGTTCCTTTGTAATGCCACAAAACACAGACAAAACAATTCTGGAAGAATCCCATGCTACCAAGACACAGTTAATAAAACAGTTTCTAAACCTGTGGTCTGAGTTTTCGTAAGCACAATAATTGACAAGTTGGATTGCTTTAATGCCTGTTTTTACGCTTTTATCAGAGGTGAGATTGTGAGTAAATGCAGATTGCTCATTAAACAAGGAACCCCTCTCTCAAAAAATATCCCCCCCCACCCCCATCTGATTTACAACCTCCCTTTCACAAGAAGCTTAGCCAAGGCTGGAGAAATACAAGTATAGTTTATCTCAGATCTTAGACATTTAGATACAGCTTGAAATTATGATGTAAGGCATGCTAATGAATAGCAGGGATTATTTTCAACAGGGAACAAAAAAAGTTACTAAATAACTTCCGAGTATTGAACTTCTCTGAAGACATTGACAGATTTTTGTAATAATACTTCTCCCTTATTCAGTGCAAATATAAACCTAAATAAACCTCAGTTTCACTATTAGAACACATTTACAACAACTTCTATTTACAAAGTTAAACTGGTAAAAAACCAAAAGAACAGTGTAAGCTATTTTTTACCTACCAGTTACAACAGGAAACACCAGAATTTCCAAGTTCCATTCTGAATTTCATCCTCAACTCAGTATGTGACTTGTGGGACAGACAAGGAGGAATAAGGAGCCATCCAAGCCCCTGTGCAGCAAAACATTAGTTTATTTGTAAGCATTTTGGTGATTAGAATTGGCTGAAGAATGAACTTCAAGTTAAACAGGCATAAGATTTGCTTCACCGGGATCATCTCTCCTAGCTTTACGTTTTGCAGTATTAAATCTGAGCAGATAAAACTATTTTTTCTGTGCTATTCACATGAACATCACAAGAAATGTTATTCCTTGAGATTGTTTAATCAGGCCCGCTACTTTAGAAAAGTGATATTGATAAAAGTGGTTATTGAAGTGTATTTTGCATGAGCAAAATCACAGTTTCTTAATAGTGACTTTAATACACTGAGAATGCTAAACTAACAATGTGAAAAATAAGTCTAGGATAGTACGTATTTTTGCATATAATAACAGCTATCTTCATCATTACAGCTATACTATAGCTGTCATAATTACTTAAGGAAATGTAACAGAAAAGTTGTTCTATATACTATACAACCCCTCCAACAAACAGAGTTTCCTATAGAAACTAATTTTTTACGCGTGTTAACTTTCAGGTGGCGATGAGATTCCTTCCACGCTTAGTGAGGAGACGCTGCCTGAGGGGCGCTGAAGCGGTACACCTTGTGAAACACTTCCATCTAGTGGCTGCAAGAGGAATGCCACGAACCGCTGAGGTACATTGCGATGCGGGATACAGACAGCCGATACAATCTTCTGGTAAACAGTCCTCTAATAAACGACTTAATATTTGACCACGCGTTTCCACCAGCTTACCAGAGGGGAAAGAAAAAAAAAGGTCACATCAAATATCCGTATTAAAACTACTCTTTTCAGGAAACACATGATATAGTCAGCAGAACTTTTCTAAAGTAAGAGAAAAAAAAATCCATAACTACAAAAGTCTAGAAATTTTTGTTACCATCCATCTATTCTATTCTTTCTTTTTCTGAGAATGCTGTTCAGGAACCATGCTGGCAAGTGGTAGAATTAAAACAGCTAAGAGAATCATGAAAGAAGTGTTGATAAGTGACAAATGGGTTTAGACAGAGAATTACTCAATCAGCCCTGGCAGTAGGAGATTTTATTTAATTTTATAGTAGAACTAAGCAGGGAAGTATGCCAGCTATCTCCTAAAATAGTCGTGGGACACGGCAGCACACCAACACAGAACATCAGCAAGGGCTCTTGCTGCTGGAGTACTTTAGGGTCCACAGTCTAACAAAAGCTATGTCTACAGCACTCTGTATGGATCCCCCAGACCACATGAAGCTAGAGCCAACTCCCTGCAGTTTCTCTGGGGTAATCCCAGAAGTCAGTGAACCTCTAATGACAGCAGCAGAGGGAACAGCGTGGGTTCAGTCCTTTACCGTTACCACAGCTGTCTGAGGTGACTATTTAGAAACACATTTACAGAAGTCTTAGACAAACAGGAAATAAATTATCTGACACCCTCATTGCATTAGTCCCTTACTTAACACTTTTGCTACATACAACAAACCTCGCAGTGCTACCTAATAGCACTTTGTAAGCATTTTTACATAGCAGTCTGGATTCCCTCTCCTGATACCCAGCAAAATTAGAACAACTAATACACTGTTGCACAGCAGGACGGAGAGTACAAGGAACACCTTTGCATACTTCCTTTTGGACTGTGTGTTACGTGCTTGGGATGGGTAACCATAGTATAAAAAGTTTATATGTACTATACACACACTTCACAACTTGATTAATCATCTTGTAGAGATCCAGGTTTATGAGATGAAACTTGCATATTACTGGCCATAATCAAACAAGAACTGAAGGCCAGCTAAGTTAACACTGATGTAAGATTTTCTGATTTTATCTTCATTAATCAAATATTTAAACAAATGCTTTTAAGAATATAGTTTGGTATTTTAGGGATTAGAAGCAGAACTGAAAGAATTTCCTTGAAAGGGGAGAGAGCAAGGACAAAACAGAAGACCCACTGAGTTATATTTATCAACTTTGCTGTCTACTGTTGAAGAGTAGGCTCAGGAGTTCAAAAACAGCATTTGTTTTATTCCACACTTACCCATCTGACTTTGTCAAGTCCCTTGTGGTCAAGCATTCTTTTAAAAAGCATTTAGGACACCTACTTTAAGCATACTTCAGAATTAAACTACAGGACAATTTACTTTTGAAGCAAAGTATCTGATATTAAATATAATTTAATTTACATGTTTCAGCTTCACATTTTATCAATTCACCTTATGTTTTTTGTCTCCTTGTATACATGAGTGTATACTGATAGTAAAGTTACGATACAGACTACCAATGGAAAATTTCAGATTTAATTCGGTGCTTAGAAAGTTGATTTATGTTTTCTTTCCCTTTCCCATGTATGTTGATCATCATCATCTTCAATAGTTGATGCTTCATAAAAACCCTTAGTTGTCATTATGCATTAATTTTTTTGAGCAATAAGATTTTAATTTTACATTTATAGAAAATGCAGTAACACATTTAAAACTTCTGTAATTAAAGCAAATTTTAAAAAGAATAAAAGATAAATCAAAAGAAGCATGGCCAGCAAGTCAAGGGATGTGATTCTGCCCCTCTACTCTGCTCTCGTGAGACTCCCCCCTGCAGTACCACCTTCAGCTCTGGGGCCCTCAAGACAAGAAGGACATGGACCTGTTGGAGCAAGTCCAAAGGAGGCCACGAAGATGACCCCAGGGCTGGAGCACCTCTCCTATGAGGACAGGCTGAGAGAGTTGGGAGTTGTTCAGCCTGGACAAGAGAAGGCTCTGGGGAGACCTTATAGCAGCCTTCCAGTACTTAAAGGGGGCCTATAAGACAGACAGGGACAGACTTTTTAGTAGGGCCTGTTGCAACAGGACAAGGGGTAATGGTTTTAAGCTGAAAAAGAGGGTACATTTAGACTAGACATAAGGAAGACATTTTTTACAATGAAGGTGGTGAAATACTGGGACAGGTTGCCCAGAGAGGTGGTAGATGCCCCGTCCCTGGAAACATTCAAGGTCAGGTTGGACAGGCAACCTGATCTAGTTGAAGATGTCCCTGCTCATCACATGGGAGGTTGGACTAGATGATGTTTAAAGGTCTCTTCCAACCAAAAGTATTCTATGAAAAATACTGAAAAGCATAATTCTTAAAGATGTTGTATCATTACTTTTATATTTTACATTTCATGAATACAATTCTGAATTCCATCCCAAAACTGCATTTTGTGATCTTAAACGCCTGAAGAATGCGAACATGACTACTTTGCTATATAAACACACTCAAATTCCCTCTAGCCTACAATAAACTTGATGGAATGCACTATGATAAGAGCCGTTGCAGTGGTTATTAAACCTAGGTGTTCTAGTACAGGTAGTTTACAGTCTAAACAGGGCACCACAGGTTCCCAGAACTAGGGGTGAGGAGGAAATGTACAGTTAAAATAAAGAGCAGTGGACTTTAATAGAAAACTGGAAAAGTGTTCACATGAATGGATGTACATATTCAAAGTAAAAATTAAAAAAATCTCCAAAAACTCAATACCAAGGCCTGAACAAATTCTTAGAAGGCAGACAAACCCATTGACACAACCAGCTGATGCAAAGGTGTAAGGAAAGTATCACCACAGCAAATACATACAGAACGTTAGCCATCCTGTTTCCTTTTTGGGAGCTCAAAGTAGTAAAAATTACTCTTCAGCTTCGGGAAATAAGTTTTATTTTGTATCTATGACTGGTTCTTGCACCATTTCTATTTAGCAAATGTGCCTTCTATGCTTATACACGTATATGCATATCTAGCTAGCTACATGTATACCTTTGAGTGCAAGATTTTGTACAAATGTGTCCATATGTAACGTAGTTTCTCATTTTTCCAAGATAAACAATCTCTTTATCAATGCTGTCGTTTGCACACTAGGGGGAGAGGTAGAAATGTGTTAGTGTGATGTAATTTTCTACCACAGATAATTAACACACATATCATGTCAACATAATTCAGTAAAAGAAGGTTTTATACCAATATATAATAGAAATAGCTAGGTACGCTGCAAGACCAAAACCAGTGTTGTACCAGTTAAAATGCACTTAAACTTGTAGTTTGGCATTTAAATCACTACAAATAACATTTGAACAAATCCACAAACTTAACTATTGTAAAAAAACACAAAGCAATCATAGTTAATTTGTTTGATTTTTTTAACCTTTGAAGTTTGTCTCTATGCTATACACATACCTATATAAGAAAGAAAATTGAACTATTCAGACAATAGCATATACCAGTATAAACAAAGTATTTGTTATTAAGCTACCAGAGTTGCATAAAGATTAATCAAGTAACACTTGCAATAGGCTTAAGGAATCTGCATGAAGACATCGAGTATAGTTTAACTCTATGTGAATATGAATATGGGGGGGCGGTGGCAGCTTGGGGTTTTTTGTTTGTGTTTTTTTTAAATACAGATGATTACCATGTGTTTTTCTGATACTTTCCTTCCTTTCCCCTCAATTCTTCCTAAATCTTTCCGATTACAATTTACTTGGACTTACTTTAATTAATAGAGGTATTAAAAATTAACTCAGATTGAAAGATACCTGAATAATTTTTTATGTTGGTCTATGGTGCTTGCTGTTGATGAAATGTTAGCTCAAGAGACCTCTTTCTCAGTTTTGTCCTGTTTTCACTGCAACAATCAAATTATATGAATGTTCATTAGATTATATACACCATCTCCTATTCTAGAAAACAGTACTATCATGAGCATAAACATACTAAGATAGGAGCAAACCAACAAAAGAGAGAGCAGGGGAAAAAAAAAAATTCAAGAGTAACCAAATCTTGTTACATATACTGATTCCAAGTCCTAAAAAGAGCAGAAAATAAAGAAAATATGACAAATATTTTTTTATTACAGAAAAAAAGTATTAGGACTTAAAAAAGCAAATAGCCTTTCCTTGGGAAAATGCATAAACAATCTCAGATCCTACCAAAAGCTAGGAAGGGAATTAAAATGCTGTCTTAAAATAATATTAAAAACCAAAACAAAACAAAATATTAAAATGCTGTCTTAAAATAATAATATTAAAAACCAAAACAAAACAAAAAAAACCCACACAAAACAACAACAAAAAAAACCACACCACACACCAAAACCAAAACCACACCCAAACAAAAACAAACACCCAACACTCAGTTTACAATGAAATCAGAAGAGTTGCAAAACATACAAAAGCACCAGGACTCATCTATCTAATCACAGTATGTTAGATCATACAAAGAATGAGAAGGAATTTCCTGTCCAAAAATAATAGTTTGTATTTGCAGACATAATCAGATGTAGTCTCCTCTTCTGCCTGCAGATGCCATTACTGGATCAAATTAAATCTAAACTGCGGCTTGTTTCTAGAGTATTCTTATGAGTCAGTGAAAGCTAGAAGAGTTTGCTTACCCTTGATTTCTAACACTGGCACATGTTCTTTAAAAAAAAGCATAGCTAGAATTTGCTTTTTTTCTAAAAGTGCGTTTACATACAACATGTCTCAATAAAGATGGGCAAGTATTGTTTGAAGGATTCTCAAGTAATCCAGCATTCATATTCTGAAGATACACTTCTTCCTAGGAATACTATCTTACCTGAAATAAAGATGTTTCTTATTCCTGGTTAGGGATAAAAATGAACAGTTTAGTGCCTAATCATAGTTAGTTTGACTCCCATGGCTTTACCAATTTCCACAACAAAAATCAGTTTACATGATATTTTTGTGCAGTTTACCTTGTGTATAATGCTGGATGATGTTAAAATGTGTAGTTTTAATCTTATTTTCCTACAATTAAACAAATAAAACTAGAGGCCGAGTTGCAAAAAGCAGTAAAGTAGCAGATCAATACTCTCAGAATCATTATGTATTTTATGTAGTACTATTTTTTAAATAAAGTATTGAACTGAAGAAATACTTCTTATTAACTTATGTGACTTCTGTTATGGACAGAATTTATTTCATTAGTTAGATTTTTTCTTAGTTTCATATTTCCAAATGAAAGTATGGTGCAGAAATAAGAATACCCCACCTCCCCACTTTATAATTATAATCAAAGCCCCCCCCCTTTTTTTCTTTCATGGTAGTCAATAAAATCCATGGGTCAAGTACATAAAGTTCTAAGTACTTTTTACCTGAAATCTGATTGAATAATGTTTTCCTGAGGGAATAAGAGAGCACATTAAAGGAAACAACCAACCAAAAAAAACCAACCCCAAAACACAAAACCAACACAAACAACCCACAAGCTAGATTACATCAATATATATAACAAAGCCATCATAACTTCAGTAAACAATACATCCCATTCAAGTCTCTAAACATTTCTTCATAACCTTTCCTACTCCCCCCATGCATGTTCCTGACTATTCACTCAACTTTTCTTTCTGCAACACAAAGATGAAGATTGTAGGTTTAAGAACCCCAGAGAAAACCTTTCAAGACCAAATTTAATGCTCTTAGCAGAAGCATGACATCAGCTACTATAGCAATGAAGTTTCAGCCAAAGCTATAAAAGTCCCATCTCTGCCAGCATGTGTGAGTGAGCTCTATTAGTACCTATGGCTGCAGATGGAGAAATAGTAACTACAGAACATTAGCCAAAGAGAGAAAGCATGCATGCTGAGGGGTACAGCACGTCAGAGTCTCACAGGTAAGCCAACGTGAGCCTCCACTTCAAGAGTCAGAAGCTCACAGTTATAGCTACAACATTGGAGCAACAAGTGATATTTATGTGTGGGTGCAAGTGAAGTGTGAAGGAGTAAGTGAATGTACTGTATGAACAGTTATCTGATGGAAGTAAACATCTTAATTCTATTAACATTTAATTAATAAAAAGTGTTTTAAGAAATACTGGTTGTGATCCCACTCCCATCTCAATTCCCTCAGCAGAGAAATTTACAACACCAATATATATTCCTGCTAAAGTAATTAACTTTGTGACATCCTAAAGTAAAAACTCCACTTAAATTGCACTGGTTTTGTGTCTGCTTTAGTTCATGGTTTAGAAGAAACTCCAAAGGTATTATCATAAGAAGAACCTTCTGTGTATTACCACTATCTGCCAGAAGCTATCCAAAGCCAGACTTTACCGTCAGATCTGCAAAAATGCAAGACGGTGAAAATATCTGGACTGTACTGCACAGCCCTTTATTTCAGCAATATTAGGGTCTGCTTTTTCACTGCTATACCTAGCAGGTGATGAGGATACTGTGTTCAGCCATGTCAATTCCTCTGCTGACCTGAGCCTAATCCACACCTACCTCAACCTCCTTGGAAATAGTAAAATAACGTACCATTCAAATCAATCCATCCCAAAATCTGCCTGCTATAATCCCAATTCCCTGACATTCATAGTTTATAGATAGACTAGCCTATAGTTATAAATATACCTTACCTTATGGTATATTACACCAATAGATTACTGGAGCCTCAGCTAGGCTTGTTGATGTATTAATGCAGTATGTTATGAAAGCACTAGGCTCACTCCAATGATGTATCGTCACCATATATCTCTTAAGAATGAAGTACTTCAATAACTGTAACAAGGGCACCAAGCTAAAGAAAACACTAGCAAAAGTCAGTTTTGTTAACATATTACTCTAAAATGTGAATATAGTGTTAAAAGTGTGAATAAGATAAGACTGATTAGTTGACTGATTAGACATGGTTGGTTAGCATGGAGGGGGAAAAAAAACAACACAAAACAAACCCCACAGAAACTAGCAGCAGGGAGCTATTGGCAACATTTTCACTCATCTTGCAAAAGCTAAATATGATATGATTAAGGTTGCCCATCCAATATCTCAGTTAAAACTTTATCTGAAACCCATTTGCTTGCATGGTTTCTTTCTCCTGAGTTTCAGAAAGGGTAAAAACTGAAATTGAGTTTGAGCTCCAAGTTTGTGAAGAACTTGTCTTTCAGTTTTAGGAAGAAAAAAAAAAACAAACAAAAAAAATTCTCATAACACCACACAGAACTGCAAAACCAAATATGTTTTCTGAGCAATGCTTCTCATTAAATACAAGAGCAAAAACAAACATGATTAATCATCTGGGCAGGCGGAACATCAGTAACACAATTGAATGTAATTTTGCAATGGGAGCTTGACATAACACCATTACATATGTTAGCAGAAATTGGAAGAGATTGAGTATTCTGACATTAATAGGTGTAGATTAGTTCATGAGGTAAGTGTCTTAAGAGAGGAAAAAAACATAGGTAAAGAAGTCTTCTTTTGTTTTGTTTCACTTGAGAGCCACAGAAAACACCTCTTACTAGTATTTCAGATTTTTATACTACAATACTTTCAGCAAGGAAGCAGTACTCAGTGACAAAGGAAGGTCTCAAACAACTGCATACGGAAGAAAACTGACAAGGAATTTACACCTGAAGTTCTAAAAATTGGTGATCAGTTACATGATCTAGTTTTACTCTTTACAATGCTCATGCTTAGGTACACGATTCAGAAGAACTAGTTATGTTTTTAAAAGTTTCAGCCAAATACAAAATACATTTACAGAAGTAGAAATAGACCAGTTTTCTGAATGACATTTAAACAAATGAAAGGCATAAAAATCACTTTGAAGTTGCAGTAGGACTACTAGATCATAATACAGCAGAGATGAAGCAAAATTAACAAAAAAAAATTGGTACCCACATCATCTACCTTTCAAGTGTCTAAGATAGGAATGCAATCTTCTTATCTAACTGTATGCAACATAACATTTATGTTACAAATGCCCTTCAAAGGAATCTCCTTCCACTGTTACACAAGTGTTTTAAGTCAAAGGTTTAAGATGAAGATATATGAATGTCCTACCAAGCATTTACTGCATTTCCTAGTTATTCCCCAACAGTTTTTAGTTTCTCCATTCATATTATCTCCAATAAATAATTTAACACAGTAAGTAAAAAAAAAAACAAAACAAAACAAAACCAAAAACATCTCTTATAGGCTTGGGTAATAATAGACTTTTATTAAAACAAAAGGCATTATGTTTTAAGCTTTAACAGCCCCTTAAGAAATTCCATTTTTTCTTGTGAAATTTAGGGTACTTATCCTCATATAATCATGTCATTTACTTTCATAGCACTTACTAATAATATTAGCAATAAAATTGTAGGTTTTTGCAATATGTTGCTTTCCCTTCATGTAAAGGGAAAGTTTCCCTGAATTTCTTGATAATAGCATTTTATACCCACTGTATCCTACCAGATGAAAGCTCTGCAGGAAACGGAGGCGAAGACTGGAGTTTGTGTGTGCATTTTGGAATCCCCTTCCCTTTCCACGAAAATTCAGCTTCACCTGTTTCAACTTGTCCTCCTCGAGTCTCAGTAATTTCATTACAAAGAGCTTGAGATTTCAGTGATGGCTGTCCTTGTTCAAGTTCAAAATTCATAATAAGGGAATCAACCAGAAAGTCCAATTCATCCAAGTTCATAAAAGGCATGGATATTTTCTGGATAGGATTGTTTGCAGAAGAAAAGGCAAACAAACTGAAATAGTTGTTAAAATATCCAGCTATGACACAAATCTTTTCTGCAAAGCTCCTGAGAGTGCTTGTGTTTCTGTATGACCCTATAAAAAACAAAAGCATGAAGAATCAAATGCAGCATTTTGCAAAGAGAGACCAAGTAGCCCTCCCTCCTTCTTGCTTTACGGGTCTCCTGTAGTCCACAGATTACTACCAAGACAAGGCATAACCCAGCTAAATACCTTGTAATGTAGAAGAAACGATTTGACAGACTTCAGCTAGGCACTGCTCCAATTCCAAATATTTCACAGCAATGTTAGTGCTTTTCTTTATTTCCTGATACAGAAATTCTTCTTCTGGTAATTGACATTCTATTTCTTTCTGTGTTAATAAAGAGTAATTTAAAGAGAACCAAATATATGACAGCATATTAACTATTAAAGATGCCTATTATGGAGCCAGTCACCTAAGCCAGGCCAATGCTGAAACACAAAATGAAAGCGATACCAAGTCACAAAACATAAGATAGCTCTGAAAAGAAGCGCAGAAAGTTGACAGGAAAAGAAAAGGCAAATAGAACTGTAAAATCCAGAAGAGGTTTGGCTCTTGGAAGATAGATTAAATCATCTATCCTGGGTTTTAATTCAAAATACCGGTAACTATAGCTAAAATGTATTGCAGTAGTTATAAACAGTGTTACTGAACTTGAGGCTTTCAACTTAAACAGCCTGTTTTGTTTTCTTTCATGGTAAGCATCAATAGAAGGAAGACAAGACAAATACCTCCAGAAATACTGGAAGTAAAATTAAAATCAAGTAGTTTTGAGTGGAAATGCAGTAGCCAGAAAAGTTAGTGTTCCAATCACAAGAATGCCACTGTGACAGAAAGTGTTATCATGCAATTGTAAATACACAGAAGGTAGTTTCAATTCCCCTTCTTTGTTAAATGCATCTTTCAAATTTAAACCCCAGACTCAAAGCACACATTTTGTGAAACACTTCTCTTACCTTTCTGCAATAAGAGATGTTATTTTCGAGGAATCTGGCTAATGCCACAACATTATCCTTTATTCGATTTTGAATCTAGAAAGAAACTTTTAATTATATTGCACATTTGATTCAAGACAAAGTAAAGTACATTAATATTTTAGAAGGATAACAACACTGGCATACTAATGAGAAAAAATACTCAAAAGCAGAAGTAATGTTTTCTGCAACATAACACGCAGTTTTTCAAATAAATTAATGTTGTTTTCTACCAGTTGACAACTATATCTGCAAGGTTTTAAATAACCCCCTAAATACAGGAGGATCTAGTAAGCAAATTTAAGTATTTGCTGAAGAAAGGTTGTCCTGTAATTTTTGGATCGCTGCCATTCTAGGTGGCAGAGGTAATCTCTTAGTTAATACTTTGGTGTTCTCTCCCCAACTTGACATTAGTTCCACCAGCGACAATATATAGGAATCCTGCAGATACATGGGAATCTGCTGCAAGTGAACAGCATTATCTGGAAAGCAGACTGCTGAATTCCTTTTGCTGGAAACATGAAGTATCCAGGAGCTAAGCAAGCAGACAGAAACAAAAGATTTTGCACAGTTTCATTATTATTTGTAGGATTAAGAATGACAACAATGAAAACCAGACTACAAAGAAATTTTTGCTTTCCTTGAGACAAGAAGTTTATCCAACTGATTTGCACCTTTTATCTCAGGTCATGTATTACAAATTTTTCAGTAGTAACAAATTCTTCAGAAATAAGTATTTTATATATCCCAGCTCATTAAGGAGATTTTATTTGCCAGAGTTCTGCAAATTTCTCAACTTCGAAGAAAAAGAACAAAAATAAAGAACACATGAGGCAGAAGACAGGATTGCTCAGACACAGGTTAACTGTCACCTTTGGCCTTGCATGCTGTCTGTACAAGAACATATTTATTCAGAGGAAAAGTGGCAGAACAAGCCTATATATCCCAAAAACGAAAGGAAGCATGTGCACCATATACACCTAGTACAACTTGCTGAAGGGCATTTCAATCTTTCCAAAGCATTTCCTCGGAATTCAGACAGGAATTTTCTGTCAAAATGGCTCACCCACTAAGAAAGTGGCATATTTCCAAGGGGCACTCTAACTTGCCTACTGAAGTTTTCATACAGTCACAGAAATATTTTAACTATGGTGCTTATTCCTTATACTTTATTCTCTATGTTACATAGCTCCCTATCATTTTCCTCACAATTTGTCACCTAAGCAAAATAAAAGTACAAAATAACAGGCTGTTGCTTAAGAAAGCCCCTCCATGCAAAAAACCACAATCAACCCATTACTGAATTCAGCATGTAATGAGGTCTGTTTGTCTTTTAAGTGTCAAAATACAGGAGACACACCAATAATAGTATGTTTGTTTCATGAAAGAGCAACTCCCTCCCAGAAGATTCTGACTTCAGCATACTGAAAAAAACCCAAACCTATTCAGTTTGATAAAATATAACTGCTAAACTGCTGTCTATGGGAAAGGGGAAACAAAAGTAAGCACACATCTGTTTATTATGAGGTTGCAGGAATATGTCTTCTTAAAGTTACATGAATAATTAAATTGAGCTCTTACTATGAGAGATAAAATCTTCCCATTGATGTAATCCCTTTTGTTATTACAAGAGCAACTCATTAATAGAATATCAATAATCTGTTGTAACTTTCCTATGAAGTGTTATAAAGAAGTTGCTCAAATTAAAATACCACTGCCGCTTATCAACCTGGAAAGTATTTGAAGGTCAGCTGTGACTTCAGCAAATGAGAGAAAATCAAGCAGGATGTTTCTGACTTCTGTGCTATTAAAGAGCTACTTTAGTCAACCAATTTCCCTATAAAGTGCCCAATTCATGAAAGTGCTTCAGTGTACCCCAAGCATTAATCACATAAGACTAGCTCTTAAAAGATAAGACTAAACTATTTTAATATTTAGATAGCATGCTGTTTGGGACTAGGACTGTAAGAATAGTATATGACAAAATGAAATCTTCAAACTTTCTAATAATCTTCCTGACAATAACAGTGAGTGTAGTAACAGTAGAGGTGACTACCATTATCAATATAAAATAACAATTAACTTTGAGGATCATCAAGTGTTACTACATACTAAATACTCAATCTTTTTACAAATCAAGCTTAACAGTAGTATACAGAATAAAAGGTCCCCTTGCTTCTTTGTGCCAGTTTTCATACTCTCCCTCTCTTCCATGGTTAGACTGTGAAATTTTATACAAAATGCTCTCCAATGCACAGAGAAACTGTTCTAAATAAAATACACTTAAATGTTCAGTCTACATATGGGTGAAAGGCTAAACACCATAAAAATTTCTGCAAGACTGTAGTCAATATTCCCACTTACCACCCATCTCAAACCTCTGCTAATAATCATAACGGTGTTCCTACTGTAAAATTTCTAGACAGAATTGCTGAAACAATAGCAGGGCACAATCAAGTGCCTCTAAGATATAATACTGGGTTTTAATTTTACTTTCATCTCACCTCATTTTGTGAATATCGTTTCATGATTTCTTTCTGCACCATTCTTGCTTTTTCCTGTACAGTATCAACGAGAAACTCCAGCCCTGAGCCTACTCCATCATAAACAGCAAGTACAAAGTCCTTTTAAAAGAAGAAGGTTCAAAACATAATCATTAAAGGAATTGATGTGATCTTGAATTAAAACAGATTATCTGCAGTGGGCTAGAAACTTAATTCTGAGCAAACTGTTCAGTGCTGGTCTGTTCAGTCACATGTCACTCTTGGACCACATGGGCTCAGCACTTTTACCTCCTTTTCCTACCTTTCTTCAGATTTCTGAAAATTCAATGTGGTACTTAATCACAGATTACTGAAATAAGTATTGAATTTCAGTGAAACAGGTAGACTTGTACAATCTCAATGCAGATACAAACCTAAAAGCACAGTATTTCTTTCTCTTTATAGGTGGAAGTTATACAGATTTAAAGTGTGTCTTTTTAAAGGAAAAAAATTTTCAAGGGTATTAACAGACATCTATTTTCATCATAAAAACGAAGTATTAGATAAACTCTGAAAATACTTCATTCAGTTGATCAAATTGTTATACGTAACAGTTTGCTTCTGAGCACAGTTACTGAAAACGTGATGTCAACATTAAAACTGCTATTTCTAATAAACATTTTTTCACCTGTAGACTAGTTGCAGGAATGTTGTTCTCTTCAGAAAATGAAATATCAGTTCTTGTGACTACTGCCAAGTGCCCTATGTATTTCATTGTTCGTTTTACCGTTTGGTTTATTTTGCGCCATGCTTCTGTTACCATAGAGGATATATCTGAAGAACAACCCTGAGGAAAAAAAGGCATATCATTCACTAAAGCTAAAAAGTGTCTCTCATCAAAGAGCGCATGCTTTCTATAATACAAGAATTTGCAGTGCACAATAGCTTGAGGCATTTTCAGCTTTACATCTTCCTACTTCCAACGTCTTATCTACCACAGCTAAAAGACCACACCTTGCAACCACAGACAAGAATGGTATCATTATACTACAGTTAAAAAAAAAAAATTACTCTTCACAAAGCTGTAGCATGAACTTATTCTATTGTCAGGGCCTGGGCACATAAAGGTCTGCATTACTCTGAACTAGCACATGGAAGTACCAGTTTAGCCAGCAAAAGTGCACCCTTTGCTGTTCATCTTCCTTAGACGTGTCCATTTGTCATCGCATACGTTGGACATTTAAGTGTTTTTAGCAAATCTGTAGTAAATATTGTATTAATGCATAGAACTTCTCTACACACAGATGAATTCTTTAACATACTTTACCTGCAATAGTAACTGTAAATAACCTCCTAAGTTCTTTACTTCCTGTTTTATTTCTTCATCAGCTTTTATAGATCCAGGGCACTTTTGGACATTGTTAAGCCAGAGCTTGGTTAGAACCACGAGCTGGTCAAAAGCAGAAATAATTCTGATGCTGTAGGACTGAGCAGCATGATCAAGAGAGAAAACTGCAAGAGACAGAGATCTATCAGAAAGTCTCCTTTACAAATGAAAGTAGGAATGTTAGTTCTTCTGATAGGCAAACATATGAATGCTTGCGCATCTGAAAGACAATTCATTTGTAATGTTTAAACTGTTATGAAAATGAGACTTACAGTTTTCTTGACATTCTTCATCTTGCTGTTCGTAGGCTTTTGAAATGGCAGACACTCCAGAGAAAATGATAAACAAATTAGTTAGGAGACTATCTGCTATGCTCTTTCCTCCTTCGTGATTCCGTTCCAGTAAATCTAAAGCTGAACTTAAAGATTCTTTGCAAATTCCAGGAAGTAATGATTCAGAAAAGCTTGGGCATATGCTGGACTTATTCTGTGAACCTGTATGATGCAAAAGCAAAACATATGCAATAAACTCTTCATAGGAGTGAGCACTCAGTGTGTCTTTGTGATGACTATTTTATATTATCTCTTCAGCAATGTTCAACTAAAGATAGCAAATCAGAAAAAATGTGTATACAACATTCTGAATAGTTTCTAGATTCAGTTAGTACAAAGACAAATTCAATAGTGAAATTTTTTAACATGAATCCATCTGTTTCAACAGTCAAACCTACAGACAGAGAGAATATAATGAAACCCAGCCAATCTAAAAATAACAGAATGCTTAAAAATATTTGGAAGACTGAAGTATCTAGTATTTCAGAAAAAAAAGTTTATAAAGCGTGACAAGAAGCTTGGGGGAACATCAGTAGTTGAATAAATAGGAACAACTTGAGCAAACAAAGTATCCGAATGATTACATGAGGATTCAGCCCCTGGCAATTTGTTACATGAACAATCACCTTTCTCCAGTTAACCTACATCGTTAGGCAGAGTAACATTTTAGGTAAATTTCTTAATTAAGGGTCATAAGTGCTGGTCAGGAAGTTTTTGCCCTAAGAAAGCACAGTCAAAAATACAAAAAAAATCCTGTTGTTCACAGCTTGACATTATAAACAAGACATTTTTCATTTTGATTTCCAACTCACACCTTTTTTTTTAAACAACTATTGGAAGTGTATGCGTTTTATACACATAGTAGTTTCAAGTTCTTAGTATGAAATGAAAGGTGTTCTGCCATATAGAAAGTACCTGATACATAGGAAGTCTGTATATTCTGAATTTGTTGCAATTTTATCATCTCAGACAAACATCCGGAAATTCTCTTGTTCTTCATGAAACTTCTGCTTCTAAGAAAGGATGAGAGAGTGAAAACACCTTAAAGAATCTCTCTCCCAGTATGCACTGAAAGTTCAATATTAACAGACACCAGACAAACAAAACAAACACCTACTTTTAATTAATAGAACTTGTTAACACAGAACTTAAACCACAATGAAAGCAAGACAATACAGCCCATAGGATGGATCCCACTTACTTTCTTCAGGCTCTTGCTACTATATTCATTCCACATTTCCATTTTTAAGCTACTAGTTTATTACTGCATTATTATTATCTAGAGTTTGAGACAAAACACATTTTTTTCCTACCTACTTCAACTATAGAAAGCAGACATGTTGGCTTTTTTTGGTCTTGTTTGCTGGACAGAATGAATTGCTTTTGGAAAACCAGATAGAAGAGTTGTGGGGTTTTTTTTCTTGATAGAGGCAGATGTTCTGTGAAGTTCTCACTGGCAGTGGAGACAAGCCAACTTAGCTTCTCTGGCCTGGCCCCGTGTGCTTAGCTGCTGGTGCCTAAGGCCAGCTCTTGACAAGAGAGCTATTTGAGAAACCTCAGCCATCCTTGAAGCTGTTAAAGACACAGCTGGAAGGAGACTCAGCAGGGGCTTCTCACGTTTTCTTGGAGCTGCATTTAAGATGAGTCTCCTGCCTTTGGTCCTGCCTGACTTACGTTGCAGTTTTGTTGTAACCATGCCTGTGCCTGGCCATGTACACCATTGATCTGGACCTGCAGACTTGACTTCCCAGTTTGACCTGGGACCTTGTCACAAAGGCCACTGGACTGCAGGCTGACCCTGCCAACTGTCCCTGGACCTAATCCTGACTTGCTGAGCCAATTTCCCAGCTTAACCTCAGCCCTGCCTCAACATTACATACTTACCTGTAGATCTAGACTGTTGGCTGACCCTGGTTACCATTGCCAGACCTACTCTGCTCACCTCCCTCTGGCGCCGCAAGGCTAGGCCCTTTTTGGCAAGGGCAGTGCCCTGTCTACCGTCTTGTCACTTCAGCCTCAAGCTGTCCTTCCCTTTTGGAACAGCCCATCCTTTATGCTCTACACTACACATCAGGAGCACCAAATCTTTAAGTAGCACATGGAATTCAATTTATTTCATCAGTACGTGTGACTGACATCAGTTAACTGCTGTCAATGCAGCGTACAATGCCAATTTGCCTTTTCTAGTACTTTTTCTTGTTCAGTTCAGGTTCTATTGTTGAATCTTTAAAATAGGCAGAGCAAAACCAAATACACTTCTGAGATTCAAGAACACACATTATAATGATGTCCAGAAGGCAGCCTTAGACAAAGAAAAGTATTCCAACATTATTGTAGCATTAAAACAGTATTTGGACTAAAAATAAAGAAACTGTTTATCCATTGCATTCTTTTCAGATAACTTTTGTTTACTTGGAATTGTCAGGAATGCTTTCCAAAATTTACAGTCAGATAAACTGACCTGCTTTACAGCAGAACAACAATCATCATATGGGTTGCTACCCACTATCAAAGTTGTAACTAAGGGTCTGTTAGCATTTCCATTATAAGCTACAACTTGCAGAAGTTTGCAAGTCAGTTATAAATATTGTTACAAGGCTAAAACTTCAAATGGGTCCCAGACCAGCTGCAATTTATTTCTTAAAAAGAATGTTTTTATGTTATAGAAGTGTGAAGAAAACATTAAAAATTACACATTTCACTCTGCACTGATGATATCTAGATACATGGTTTAGAAAGCCTTACATATGTTTTGATAAAATACACATCTGGGTTTGGGGGAACTTTTGTTCCTATTTCTTGTCCATGAGGAAAGATAAGAGAATGAATGAACAGAAGAGAAGAACTCATCAGTTGGCACAGCGTATAGGATAAGTAAGGATGGGAACAGATGTCCAAGTGTCTATTTAAAATTGCTTGTGTTATTAATTAAATATGTGGGTATCTATAACCTTAACCTGTGGGTCCTCTGCAGGTTAATTAAAAGTCCTGTGCTACAGACAAATGTATCAATTTCCGAGATAGCTTTTTGAAATAATTGGGAACAGCCTTTAATGACCTCCAGCTAGTTGTCAATGGTCATACATAAAACCCGCTGGCACTGATCACACATACATTGCATATATGCTACGCCTGACCTCAGAAATATTGCTGTTTAATCTGCCAAACTGCTTTAGTGGGCATGCAATTTTTATTAGCAATATTTTGCATACTAACACACATTTCATAAGTGAAGTCAGTAAGGCAACATATTTAGTTTAAACTTTCCCCTCTGCTCACAGATACATACATAAATTTTCGTTTAATGTGCAAGTTTGACATTATAATAAGAAAAAAGAATTAATAAATAAGAGACTATGTTAATGGCACAGAAGCATGTTTAGATAATGACACAAATTGTTTTTTGCTTTGTTTTGAGTGTAGATGAAGGAGCTACAAATTAGTATCACCTTCTTCTGGAAAGAGAGGAAACTGATGCATCTGAAAGGTCAGGTTCCCACTCATCAGCAGGGTCATAAAATACATCAGCAGCTTTATTGCTATCCTTACTCTGAAAAAATAAAGAAAACACAGGGGAGGAGGAGAGTTAAACAGAAGCAGAGTGATAATAAAGCATTCAACGTATGGATGAAGACAACATGTTCTACTAACAGTAGAACAGTAGTTTTAATGTTTTTTTCTTTTGTTAGGATACATATAATCTAGAAGATAACTGACTGACAGACAACTTGAGGTGTAAGTGTTTGAAAACAAACTAAAACAAGACAAACATTTAGTGAAAACATCTAGCTACCCAGCTAGGTGAGGTACCCAGTACCTGAGGTACAGGAACACCAAGTACAAAACTTTTCCACAGCTCTCTCCACGTGCCAGATTTATTAAAACCCTGGGCATATAGTTTACAATTTTTATTTATTTTTATTATTGGATTTGTGTGCAGTTTCAGCAAGAGTTTTCTGCAAGGAATAGGATCCAGGCTCTCATATTGTTAAGATCCAGTATTTAGCAATAAATACGGCAATATTTTTCCATCACTGGAAATACTCATATGTTAAGTTATATCATAAAGGAGTGTTCCTCAATTTTTTTCTGGCTTTTCTTTGATGAATTGTTTCCTTTTTGGATATAATATTGAAAGATTTTTGTTTCAGATAAAGACTCATATATCAAGAACTTATTCTTTCAAATAAAAAATAATTCTTTAATAAAAGCTAATTATTTTCTAAGGTAGAAAAAAGAGTGTTCTGAAGTGTAAAAAGCCTTCATATTTTTCCCTACCAGCGCCTTCAGTGCTCCAACAGTTGAGATTTCTTCCTCTGCAAACTTCAGGTATGCTATATATGCCAGAATGTGATTTGCATTCAGAAATAATAAATAAATATTTGGATGCTTGCTATCTGAAGCAATTTCTACTCATTTTTCAATACTGCTCCAGGCTAAACATAGTACAGATATTGGAATGAAAAGAATTTGTATGATCAGGAGAATCACAAATTCAAGCACAGGACAAATTTAGACAAGCTGTTCTCTTAATTTAAAACTTGGTCTTAAATATGTATTTTTCTTTTGTGTATTAATAAGAAACCCACTCAGAACGAGTATATATAGCATATAATACAAGATCATTATGGTTCTACTGGATTGCTTGGGATCCTTCCTTCGTGTTAGGCAGTTCTTTCTGATCTCCAAGAACTTCCCTTCCTTTATCTTTCGTTATTTCACTGCAGTCTAAACCAACTTTCAAAGTATATGGCAGAGACCAAAAAACAAATAAAACACAGGGATGAGCCCTGGAGATTGGAAAATCCCAGAATATTTTATCACCACTAAAAAGGAAAGTACTTTTAAGGGCCATCAGATCCGAGAGATTTTGTTAGTTTGTTTTTCCAAGTAGTTCTTAGGCCTCTCAAGTCTTCAGCTCTTAAACAGAACAAAAAAATGCAATGGAACGCAATGTAAACACTGTCTGTTCACATGAAGTCAATAAAGATAAACCTATTTCTTACTATGCTTCTCTCCTTAGGAGAGAAAAAAAAAATTACCATGCTCCTTGCAAATAAGAGGTGATATCGTAATCTTATCTGTATTAAATAGTTTGGAACCATTGTCTACCTTTACATAATTACAAAGATTTTTACCTGATGGTTATAGTTTTTTTAGGGATACAGAATCAAATGTAGGCACTGTTTCCACTTCTCCCTTTCTTCTATTTTACATCCTCCTCTTTCATACAGAAGACAGTATGATATGCAACAAAGTACTGCACATTTAGAGAGATGCAGTACAAAAACATCCAATTGGTCCAATTAAAAGCAGCAGAATTAGAAAGAGGAATTAATGTACACCTTAATTGTCAGTTTATTAGAAAAATGAAAAATGCTTTTAAAAGCTCTCATGAAAAATCCTAAAGCACATACAGACAAAAGCAACAAGTAGCAAATTAGCTTACCAGAACCAAAGAAAAATAGATAAATGTAGTAATGAAAATTCAAATGATACCTTCAAAATGTCAAGTTTTCCTCTAGAACAGAAAAACAATTGAACAAACCAAAAGAACCAGGAAGCAGTCCTCGTTTTACTACTTCCCACTCCGTACACAAAATGACCTGAATAAAACAATTGATTTTTACTGTGCTCTGTGTGATGGACAAGAACGTGTACATATGTTTAATAAAAAAAAAAGTCACGTGTCTTGGTGTCTAAGATCACATAAAACCAAAAAAAAAACCAAGATTTTCCTCCTGTATGGATTGTCAAAATCTTATTTGACAAAATATTACTGATTATTAGTGGGTTTTTTTCAGTTGTTACTGACCTCATAGAGTTCTTTCATTGCTGCTAGTTTGCATTCAAATTTCTCTAGGCTCCAGAAAGTTGCTATTCCCAGTTTGATGTTACGAACCTGCACCTGAACAGAAGACACTGTTCCTGTTTTATCATCAATTTTGTCGTGCCTAAGAATTTGAGAAAGTTTAAATAAAAGAAAAAAATAAAGAACATTATTCACACTGTGAAGATAAACAAGGTACTTGTAACTAGTATTATACAGAGAATAAAAATGTGATTACAAACACAGAAATTGCTTCAGACATCATGTATCTCAAACCCCCCCCACACACACACATTAGCGTACCCATTAAAACTATTTTTATGTAAAGGAAAAAAGAAATCCCTGCATCAGAGATAGAAGTAGATGCTAGCATACAAATTCCTGGCTCTCAAGAAACTCAGAACCAAACACATGCTACAGAATCCTACTAGCAGGGTTCTTCTTGAAGGATTTGAAAAGACAACATCCGAAAAACACAGCAATACATACACCTACTAGAAAGTCCTAGCTTGCCTGCATTTACAGTAGCATTTCTTCTAAAATTATGCAGAGTTTCCTCTGCACTAATATATCTCTGCTCACACTAAGAACATCCAACCAATATGCAGATCCACTTCTAGAACACTTTTCAGCTATGACTGACAAGTAGCACAGCATAGCAAGAGATCTGTGGAGCAAAACAACTGGGTCGCAAACACTCAATATCCCCTGTACGTATATTCTGAGGCTTTTACTTTGAACTACCTTCTGTTGTGGTCCTGTGAACTGAGCACCTCCTAGTAGCTGGCACATATTCCCCAGGTTAGTTTTGTCCAAAAAGAATGCAGTGCTTGTGCTTTGGGACCACTTGAATATGTGAACCAAAGCAAGATGGACATGGTCATCAGAAGATTCACCTCTACAGCACGCTCAATCCCAAATTAATTATCTGTAGATATACCTTTAAAATCCTTGATCTAAAATTCAAATTTGAAATTCACATTTCAAACTAACAAGGCTAAACTACACATTTAACTAAAGCTAGTTTGGAAAAGTGATTTATCACGTTCGATTTAACAAAACTGTCAAAAGAAAAAACAAACAGCTCGCTGCACATTCAGAATCCACCCCCCAATTACACATACTTTTTTTTATATATATATATACATATATATATATACACACACACACCCCCTTATAATTAACCAACTCAGATACTCACCTGTAGAAAACCGTGTTTTTCCCTAATTCACTGCTAATGGTGTTGGCCTCTTTGATCATCACAGATAGTTTCAGAGAATTCCAGTTAAGTGGAACTAATAAAGAATATAGCACATAATGATTAAGTGGATCAAACAATGTGATGCAACAACTTCAGGGTTTAAACAAAAACAAACAAAAAAACAGGGGTAAAAAAGAAACCACAACAAAAAACTTCAATGGAATTTAGCCAACAACAGTTCTGTGAATTCCCAATACATTGGGAAAAAATGACCCTCCTAGCCAAAATAGCGCTTTATAAAAGGTCAGGAAAAAGGTATTTCAGAAATAGAGGCATAACACCTGACATTATATATTAGTCTGAGATAGGAAACTAAACAGAATCCATTCTGTTACTGCAGTTTCCCCAATGAGTTAACACCTAACCAGCTCAGTCAGATGGGGGGAAGGACTTTTAAGTAATTTGGGTAAATACAGACTACACGTATATCCACTTAACCACCCTGACTGTGACTATAACAGAGCTCTTAGCACAGTCTGATAATACACAGCTTCTAAATAGAAAGGATCATAGCAGCCAAAAGGCTCTTCTCCTTCAGGATCGTTAGAGAAGTGTTAAAGAAAGAGAAAACACTCTGGGATCCACATCCACTAAATCCAAGCCCACCGACTGAAGAAGTCAGTATTGCCGTGGCAACATTATGTATAGACTTACCAGTCATAGTTTTATTCCCACTTCCACGATTCTTCTGAAGGGTGTGTATTTCTTCAGCAATCTTCTGCTTCTCAGCTTCCAGAGCTTCAAGTATCTTTGCATGATGAATAGTATGATCTTCTAGAGCCTGGTGAGTGGGATGAGAGAAAAAAATATAAAAAATCTGAAGCTCTTAGTGTTGTTTATGGAAGCAAAATTTTTTTGTTGCTGTCATTTTAAAGGTTCTCAGGACAGAATGAAATTTATATTGGACATCTGCTATATCAATACGAAACCCTTAATCTCCAAACTCCAACAGTTTTCTGGTTTTGCTTAGATATTGTTACACTTAAAAAAAATACTGGAATTAATTTTTTAAGAAGTTGTTTGTTTTTAAGTTATATTTTTTGCAACAGTCAGATATATATGAACACCAGCCAAAAACCAGTCATTACTTACATTAATGCCTGAAGTCATAACTTCTGGCACAGGCAATAGTCACTAAAGTTTGGTAGATGAACAAAACTGTCCATGTTACATAAGAAATAAGGTCAGCATTAGTTTATCCCCAAATTTAATACAATATCATACTTAAAGTGTAAACAAAACATCTGTTCTTTTGCATAAAATCACATAGAAGAAAAATATTTCAGTAACATGTAATTTACAATTATTTATTCAAAACAAACAACAACAAAAAAGGATCACCACAAACAAGCCACAGTTTATCACCAAAAAGCTTTTTTTAAAATTACCTGCTTGGTAGCTAAGGTCTCCATTTCTAAACGCTTCTTATTGAAATGTAGTTCTAGCTCAAGATTTTGCTTTGCCTTCTCTAGCTCCTGTATTTTAGTTGCAGCTTTTTGGTTATTCAGTTCTTGGATTTGCTTCTTACGAGATTCTTCTCTCTAATATAAAAAAGGACAGATGAGAGGTGGTATACCATTTCTGTAGCATTTCTGATCCATCCCTTAGGCAGATATAAAAGTTTGTTTTCACTTCAACACATTTAAAACATGCAGCCCCCGTGGACTACTCAGCCTAGTGTCAGCAATGAAATGTTATATCCCAGTTCACAGACATCACATTGTATCTTCTATAGCACGTTTAAGAAACAAGATACTTCATCATTTTTATTTTTTTACCATGATGTATTACTCTATGTTGACATGCATATTGTAAAAGTATTGAAAAGACTAACAACAAAGTAGCATGCAAACTTGGAAGAAAAAAGCCATATTAACTAAAATACTGTAGTAATTTAAAAGTCTCATAGAATAAATTAGATTTCATAGGGATTTTTCTTCTCATACAAGTTACACCCTCAGATTCATACTGGATTAACATTTTAGTTCCTGACTAGTTTTATAAACCAAAATTCCTAGAATAATTCTGAAGGGGATACTGACTTTGCAACTTCTTGTGTTAGTAAGGCTGATTTTTGTTTTTTTGGTTTTTTTTTAAAAAAAAGAAGAATGAGCCTTAGCATTCCCTAAGTCAGTGTTATCATATGCAAAACAAAAAAAACCCAAACTAGAACAAACCCATCCAAACAACAAACAAATAGAAAGCCCATACTAAAGCATCTGTTTTATTTTGATACATTTTATGTAATGATTCAATGGCAACTTACCACCTCTGCTTCCAGTGATTTTATTTTGCTTTCATAAGCTTCTTTTTGTGAGGTTAGTTCTTGCTGAACCATCTCTTTTGCAATTTGGACACTTTGCATCATTTCTTCCTTGGCTTTGAGTCGTGCCTCTTCAATTTCTGATTCAAGCCTACAAGTGGAAGTATCATACATTTGGAATACTGTATTTAATCTCTTATAGGTTGCACAGAGATTATAATCTTCTCTTCTATCATGTGAGAAGCCTCCAATTTTAACAGCAATAATATGAGTGTTTGATTTGCTTTTTAAAACCAATTTTTATACTTTACCTAGATATTTTCTATTTCATAGGGAAAATGTAGACACTGGTAAAGATGGAAGACACTCCAGAATTTTAAAGTCCACTTAATTTCCATATTTATTTTCTTATGCATCTTTCACAAAATTAAGAATTATAATAGAAACTCACTAAACCACATTAAGACGCAGACAAGTAAATTTTAAGTCAAGTATTGCAGTTTAATAACTCCCAAGAATGAAGCAAGCACAACTAACAACTAACTAAGTTCTCCACCATCACAGAAGACCAAGGTTGTAACTTTGGGTTCTCATTTTCCTAAGGCATTTGCTTTTCAGGTTTTAAATCTCTCTAAAACATCAAAAGTCAATTTCAGACTCATTATGTGCATGGACAAAAATGTAACTGAAGAGATACACTGCTCTGAGAACCTCTGGAGCTCAGTGTTTCTTTAATAGCGGTCTAACTTCTTGACAACTGGACTAAATTGTGATCACACCTTAGAGGTATACATTCATTTCAGATAAGTCTGGGACTTCCATTTCCATTATAAATAGAGTTGACAATAACCTTGCTATTTTCCAACTTTGCCTTACTGTGAAATAATTAGTAACCTTCAGTTTCTTATTTCTTAAACTTATCACACAGATGCATTAACAACTGCATTTATTTTTAGAACAAGAAGATACAATACTTACTGTGTTCTCTGTGCAATAAGCAGTTCATTCTTTGCAAATTCAAAATCTTTTGGACCATCGTGCAAAAACATAGTCCCACAAGATGGCCTTTTAACTTTCTGAACTTCTGCTGGATGATTAAACCTGAAATAATGGTCTCCCCCAAGGATCACTCGATCACCCTATTGGGAAAGGGGGAAAAATTTTGTTCTAAAACTTTGACTTAAGGAAATTTACAGTGCTTAAAACATAACAGATGAGGCTAGAAATCAGCGAGGAAGAGAAATATTTACGGTTTCAGAGCCTTCTAAGAAATCCTGCAGCCTGAACTTGTAATATTAACAAAGCAAGGAAATTCACACATGCACATATTACTATTACTAAATCAATTACTTACATGATGCAGAACTGTTGGGTCTAAAATGCATTTCCCATTTACATATGTCTTTGCTTCTCTAAGTGGAATAATACTCACTTTGCCAATGGTATTTTTTATAACACTGAAAAAAAGAAACATTTGCAATATCAGTAGCTCATGTTAACTGCAAATTTTGTTTAATAGACTAAAATTCATGCTTTAGATAGTGTCTTGTTTTTTTTTTCTAGATGTGGCTTGTCTTCATACTATTTAGCTACAACATACATAATTAATAACTGACCACCTACATTTTGGAAGAGAATAACTATTTAAATTTATGAAGAATCTACTGCTAAAAAATTACTACAATACTCCATCATCTGAGCATTTCTTTGATAATGTTTAATTTCCCAACATACTCGCATCTTTCATGTTTTTAGTAATTGATTAGTTCAAGTTTCTTATGGCTTTTTGTCTAGGATCGATTGCATGGAATGCATTTTAAACAATATTTCTGCAATATGGCCAAGTTGCTCTCTATTTTTAGTTTTAATTAAGAACTGTCAAAGCATTTCACCTTTCCATTAAACTTAATGTAATAGCATTATCACACAGCATCATTTGATCAGGTCCTTCTCCAGCATTTCTGCACAAATAGAAAATTTTGCTACATGAATGAACTGAACAAAGAAGTTGAACTACCTTGGTTAACAGATTTCTAGAGGGAACAGAAGGAAGTTACCTTAATCACTGAACAGGACAAAGATTATCCCTAAACAGTATTTCCCTGGTTAGAAAACCATATTTTGTAACTGCCAGAATGAAGACCGACTCAAAAAGAAAAGGGTGAGGAAAAAAAAAAAAACACCACAAACATTTCCTGCTCTCACTTCAAGTATAAAAAGAATACTACATACCAATGGTCATCAGCAATTAGCACTCCGGAAAGCTGGATATCATGTTTTGAATTTGGCATATACCTTCCAACTGTAGTTTCTCCTTCTTTGATCATATACAACAGCACCTCAGAAAGCTGAGGATCTTCATTCAGATTGACAAGGTTTGGTAAATGATTGTCCATTTTGAATGCAATTCCTGCTTTCTAGATAAAAGAGAGTTCTGCATAAAAACACAGTTTACTTTGTGCATTCAAATACCTATATTACATTTTTCTAAGAAATCACAGTAGTCCATTAAAAGAATAGCATTAAGGAAACCAAATCTTACAACTACTCTAATTTTTCCGCAAGGCTTGCTGATTAGATTTTCTGTACTATCTCCTATAGAAAGTGCAGTGAAGAAAGAAAATGCACCTGCAATTCTTTTATATCTTCTAATTTTCTTTTTTCTGCTTGTTCAAATTTTTCTTTCCAGGCCCTTAATATATTAAATAATACAACATGTTAGAAGAAGAGTTACAGCATATACATTTTACCATTTCTATTTCAAAGTAAGACATTAACAACAGCCCGACCTTTGCATTTCTGCCATGTCCCTCTCCTGCTGGTGCAATTTTACCCTCAAAGATGTGATTTCCTGCAAATAACGTCTGTATTTTTCAGGATCAGTGTTCAGAGCGCTTTTCTGAGCTGCCTTCAGTTTTTGAATTTCAGCTTTCAATTCTACATTAGACAAACCAGACACACAGTACACATAAGAAATGAAGACAGAAAATAGGGTTGAAACATTTCAGTATGATACTAGAAAGTTTATCCTGTTATTTAATTAACAAGAAACACCTTTCCCCATTCCAAGTTCTCATATATAGTCTAAGATATTATCTTAACATTGGGAAAAAAGTTCATAAGGAAGAATAATATTAAAAGGAAGATATCATAGGTTGTATTAGCCTAGTTGACAACTGGTCAGTCAACACAACAGATCATTAGTAGTAACAACTGTTATGCAGCAATGAAGTTAAACACACATGCAAATGAAAAGCCCTGAAAGACTGCAGATATCAGCCTAACCTCTGATTAGCTTGGCATTCACATCTTCATTTACTTTAGCGATGTTGATAATTGAACAAGCTTGTTTTGCATAGCGAAGGGTGCTGAGTGTTTCTTCTGTACTGCTGGCAGCTGGACTTACTGTGGCAATCATAGCAGTTTGTGAATTTCCACCAAGACTTTCCTTTAACAACCTTCATTTGACAGGAGAGTAGAAGTCAATCCCTGGCCCTCGCATTGAAAGAAAAATTAAACTTCTCAATCTGAACAGATTAAATACAAAATATCTAGGGTCTTGCTACTTATTTGAGAGTGATTGTTCGCTACTTAAAAAGACAAACCAAGGTCCTGTTTGTTCTTTACCTGATGCAACAGGCTAATTTCTTCCCTCCATAGGATCATTTGGGAGAGAGGGAGGGAGGAAAGGAGGGGAAGTGATGCCCTTTAATAGAAGTGGAATCCACAATCTGAGAAAGCCTTTACTTCTATAGAAAAAATTCTGAAGCGTACATACCAAGTAAGGACAGATTCTCGGTAAGGAATGAAAGTTTTCCTTCCATTTCGAGATTGTTTAGAGAGTGCAGAAATAACCTTTCCAAGGGTTAACAGTGATTTATTGATACTCACACCCTCCTACACGAAGCAAAAAAAAAAATAATACAGTTATATTTTCTTGTGTGATGTTATTGACTGTAGATTTAATTGTGCTTATTCATTATATGGTACAGATGTACCACATGAAATGTCATCACTGATTAAAAGACAGCAGTAAGATGCAAGAGTAGCCTAGAAGATCTTCATTTGGAAAGAACCGAGACCCTGGCTTTAAAATAAGCAGCATTAAGAACCATCAAACTTATGAAGGCAGCTTGAAAGAAAGTCTCTTATTAGAAACTCTATTTACTTAAGTCCCCCTCAAAAAAGGGGCAAGCCCCAACTCCGTGCAATATGCGATTCATGATTTGGAAAGTCATGCAGATAGTTTTTCTCCTTATTCCTTTTAAAGGATCATTAGGCCTGCATAGCACTGAGAGCGCTGTCATAAGTGAGATCTGACCTGCCATACTGCACAGTCAAAACAGCTTCTTAGGGCCATCCACCCTCACTAGCAAAATGCTACGCAATACTTACAGCATAAGGGCTACATATCCTGTTATAACTACAGTTCCTGCCCAAGAGTCCTGGTAGGTAAGGAGGCTTTAGAGTTTAGGGACATTCTTCGGAGCCGATACTTTTTTGCAGATTTCTAATCTTGGTTTACCTTCAGCCTTTCTCCAGTGGTCTGAGCTGTTGAGCAGCATTCACTGCCAGCTAGATCAATTAGATTTATGTGACTGGTAAGCCTACGATCACATTGCTCTTCATCCACAAATTCTACCTGGAAAAAAGGGAGAAGTTTATATTCGAATCAAAATAGAAAGCCTGAGGACAAGCAGAAATCTAACAAGCTGTTCACTTTAAATATGTAAAAAATTGACACTTCTATTTACTTTTTGACAGGATACCTTCACGTACATCCCTTGAAAGAGATCAAGTTCAGACTTTTAACCACAGTATCAATTGTTTGCTGTTGAATAACTGTACAAGCATAAACTGCAAACACAACAGATTAGCAGACTATGGGTTTGCATCTGAAGTTTGACTATTGCAGCTATCAAATAGCCATGGAAATGAATAAGCTGTTACTGACTTAGACCAACAAAGATCAGCTAAGTAGCCAGTGGAAAAGTCTCAGGACTAGTTCTGACAGAAAAGAAATAATCTAGTGGTGAGAATGGTGAGGGGAAGAAGGAAGGAGAAGATTAGGAAATTGGGCTGAAAAAGTAAACCAGCCAAGAACAAAAAAAAAAGTTATTTGTGAATAGAGAAAATTGACAGACTGTACATTTCTGAGGAGCACTACCCATTTCACTTCCGTTTTCAGGCTCATCTCACTAAGTGAGGTTTTGCCTCTTGCACATCTGTAAGTCAGATGAGGAGTTGTTGTCCCTACATCCTGGAGACGCATGGGTGAGAGAGGCATCCTCAAGCAGGGAAACATTTACTCAGTGAACTGTGTTGAAACTAAGCAGAAACTGCATCTCCTACCATTGCCCAGCTCATCACCTGAGCAAGTCAGCACAGCTATCCAACTCACATAGCCTAACCTTAGAAGCTAAGACGTGTTGGTAGCAGCGCAAAATTAGGTCTGGCCTCAATTTGGCTTCCAGTTACATCTCAAAACTCACACTCAGAAGCTTGGAACTACTCTCAGATCCGCCAGTCTAGACATATTTATATTGCTGCTATATATATATGTAGCACAGAGACATCAGAATCTACTCAAAGCATGTAAAATAAAACAAGTTTTACTGTGTAGAAAGACATGTTAAAATGTCCCATGCTTTACTCATCTTCTTGAAGTATATTCTCACAACGATTTCCTAGGCAATGCACAAAACATTTTACTACCCGATTTGAACAGACATAAAACACCCAGCAATACCTTGGTTTGCGTCATGACAAGGGTGAAGACAGAATGAGATCTAGAGCTCTTGTCATTCATTACTGTAGCAGCTGTTGCTCTCTGCTTATTTCCTAGTTCAAGCCAACTCTGTAAGAGATAAAAGTTAGGATGTGAGACCAAAAACTACTTGGGTAGTTAACTGAAAATTAAAACATTTGCAAATAAAGTTATTAACCCAAATGACTAAAGGAGGAATTAAAACTTAAGTTTAAGAGATAACCACGTGAAGAGTGACACTTGCCTGTATGCATCTACTTAGCTCCATTACATAGGACTAGTCTCCATTATCCTTTTACAAAATCAGTTGAAATCCCATAGATTACTGGGCAGTCTGTAAAGCATTTTCTTCCCATCCATGGAATATAGTTTTCAGCAGAAACACTTGTATTCCCTTTCAGTAACCAAATAACTCTTACCTGGATATCAGAGTAAGAACTGACAACATTCCTAAGGTGGGGGAAAAAGAACAGTTTGGGTTCAGACTGTTTTCTTTCTACAGTTTTCCCTCCTGCCCGAGTTCTGAAACATTTCCCCAATTATGGACAAAATACAAATATACCATGAAAGCTCCAGTTGTCTTGAGATTTCCACACACTTCTTTCACTAAAGCAATACACTGAAGGAAATATGTCGAGCTAGACATAAGTACACATTCTTCTAAAACTACATGATACTAAGATCTTGCCTAATTTACTTGTGAGTACACAAGCTTTCACAGAGCCTCAAGATAATAACACACTCTTTCAGGATTATACCATACATCTATTAAAACGAGAACAGTTAAGACTTACACTGTCAGGCCTTCCACATATGGTCCTAACACCGGATGTTCTCTTACACGAAGCTAGTGAGAATAATTTTAAAAGAAAAATTATTAGGAGTGCATTAGTTAGACCTAGCACTTAGGAATATCTTAAGAGAAAATCTATTTACACTGTATGACATTTATCATCAACAAAGCTTAGCATGAATCATCTAGAACAATATTTTCAGGAAAATACCTACAACTGAATTTTTCCAGCTGCCTGAGAAATCACAGCTGACTGCACCAGGCCATTGCCCACAGAGCTAACTGCAAGAACAGGTATCTTACATAAGGTATTTACATAAATTTAAAAAAAAAAAAAAAGCTTTTCTGCAACATAAATATATTATGTTCCCAGAATAAATAGCTTAGCTCAAAGTCACCAACAAAACCCAGATGAAAGTACTCCTACTATAAACAGGACAGTATAGTCTTTACTTCTATATAACAAGTCTACATAAGTCCCAGTTTAGGATAAAGGACTTACTTCAACAGCAGGTTGAACGCAGTATATCTTCTTTATCATAAACTAATACTCACAGTTTACACACAAGTGGCCAGTATAGTGCTTAATGTGTCAAAGTACAGAAAGTACGCTTTTTTTAATAAATCAGACAGGATAAATTCCTTCCCTACATCTCCTACTTAACACAAATTTATGATTTTACATATTCTAACACATAAGTGTTAAAAACTAGCTAAACTAGTTTAACTAGTGATCCTTAACTAGTTAATCAGGCCACTGATTTCCCCATCCCTCCCTGTCCCACTCCCCCAAGTTCTTGGGAAACCACCAACCAACTGCAAACAAACAAAAAAAACCAAACCAAAACAAAAACCAACCAAATAAAAAAACACCAACAGAAAAAATAACTCCCTGACAGTCCCATGGCTCTAAGCAGTAAATAATCCAGGGCAAAGAATCCAAAAGATATTACCCAACTTGGTGCTAAGCTCTTACATGGCAGTAGTTTTCTGTAGCTGGGCTATGTAAATACACAGAGGAAGCAAAGTGGAGAAAAATTTTCCCCTTGCTAATATTAACATTTTTTTCATGGACTGCAATTAGATATGTAGAGTCAGTGGCAGCAGATAAACAATACACAGATATTTTCAGAAAGCGAATGGACATTTCAGTAGTGCTGAGAACTGATGAGACCAAGGGATCGAATACAGTTAGGCAAATACTTCCCCCTCCACCCCTCGTCCAACCACTATTGGAAGCCTCCTGACATTATCATCCTTCCATTTTAGAACTCCATCTAAATTACAAGATTATAACTCAAATTATATTGCACAGCAGGCTTTTAATATAATCTGTAGTAATATTCCAAGAGACTTTTTATGAAGGCTGATAAGATCATCTTCATTTTGCAGATAAGGAGAGATGTTAACAACAATTTTGAGAGATTCTACTGAATCTTTTGTTTCTATTTCAACAAGTTTTTTTTTTGCTTAGCATTGCTGAAGTGCCAAGCAATTTGCTTGAAGTCATATACTGAGATTTATTTTTTTTTACTTGAATCCCATTATTCACAAGCTAAGCTACTTAGATAACAAAACAATGATCACTTGTCATTTGTGCATTTTTGTTTACAGAATAGGTGCCCTTACTTTGAGATTGTGTATATATTCGATTCTGTGAGCAACTTACCGGTTGTTTCTTCTGTCCACTTTCAGCTTTAAAGACAAGCAAATCATGTATTTTCTCATTGTATACTTCAAAAAAGCTCATTTCAAGATGATACAAAATCTAATAAAATTAATAATAAAAGTTATTAATATAGTCCACAAAACATTTTTATCACCCTTTGTTTCAAAAATTTACCTAGACTACCAGATACTGCTATTCAGCATTACAAGCATTTGTACTGAAAGGACTGTCCAAGAGAAATTATATCCTAAACCAGGGATCTGCTATCGCTAAGAATATAATTTATTGGGATTCCATCCACAGTCATTCCCAGATGATAGCTGTCAAGCTTAAAAAAAAAAAAGTAGAGATATCCACCTCAGAAGTTTCAGTATTGGTTTTTAGTACATGCAAACATAGTTCTGTTTGCACCTGCGCTAGTCTCACTCTCTTAGGGATTGCACTTCTACAGCATGATACACGTAACAGAGAAGGCTTGGATTGATGTTGTCAACATCCTGACATAGAACAGAATGACCTAATGGAAAGATAAACCTTGATTCTACATATAATTTAAAAAAAACACACACACAAACTATCAAAAAACAAATAAAAAAACCAATAAACTTTAATAAAAAACACATCTCCTTCCTCTGAAGGCATCCAGGTCTTATTTCTTTAAAGAAAATGGAATTCTCTTTAAGAGACAAGGAGATTGGGAAAAAAAAAAAAACAAAACACAAACCACACAAACAAAAAACCCACCCCACCTAAAACACTGAAGTCAAACACAAGATTTGAGACAATTTGCAGCAACAGAATCACTTATCCACAATGCATAAGCAAAGGAATAACAAACATATCTAGCAGTTCTACATTTTTTAAGTTTTACTCCCTAGCCAAATAGGGAGTATATAAATAACCTTCTCTGATTTCTCACTATCAAATCTACTGTAGGATCAGAATATTACACGCTCACTGGTATTATGATCCAAAGACAAGAATTCAAGCATAAAGCAATAAAGAAATTTGGCATAGTTAAAAACGGAAAAGTTTGCCTGCATAAGCTTAACTGAATGTTAAGGTCTACTGACCTGCAAGTCAGTGGACAAACATAGAAAGAATACAAAGAACAGCCTTTGTCACCAGTATGTTTTCCATCAGATATTCCTCATCCAAGAGAGCATACATATAAGTTTTTAATCCTTTTCACAATTTTAAGAGACATTGATAGTTTCTATCCACAAATTATGATTTCTGTTATTACTACAGAGAGCTTTAAGTGCACAATTGAAATCTCAGGCGTTGTACTGTAGTCAAGTTGGTTCCTCAAAAGTGATTCCATACCAGAGATTCAGTCATAGAAAAGCCGTAACAACAGTCAGGCAGAAAAATAAACATACCTGAAGAATTCCCACAAACCAACCCCCTGCATACCTGCATTCTCAGTTTGGGTCTTCTTAAGACATGAAATTAGTAGTTTAAATTTTTTAGGTTAATTGTGTCTCCAGTTATGATTCTCTAAATTTACCATTGCTACACCAATTAATTGGGACAGAAACAGAATGTAACCTTTCATTAAAACACTCTGGAAATGATTACCACTTTGTTGTTTTTAAATCCATACACCATAGGTGTAGGACAGGAATTCAAATCAAAATACATTGTGATCAGATGAAGCATTCCCACCTCCTCTCAGAAGAGTTACAGAGTTATGTACGAATAAAGATCTACTCTCAAAACAGAGAAGGAAACAAAACATAATTTACAATTAAAATTTTAAAGTCTTTAAAAAAAAAAAAATCGAGGTGGGGTAGTTTTTTTTTATTATTTTCAGCAAGAATACTGAGCTAGAATACTTGAAATAGAATACTATTAAGATGTAATTTGCTTTGATCTCTGACAATGTTTAAAGATAAAAGTCATTTTTTTTGAGTTTATTTTCAATGTCTCCACTGAAAATATGAAACTCATGAGGATTTCTTTTTACCTTTCCTTACAAAAATATTATCTTGTAAGACATGCTATATAAAGGAAAGAATCCTAGTCTAGTGACACATCAAAAATATAATGCCCACACTTCTTTTTTTACATTATTGTCATTAAGGGAGCAAAACAACGTTGATTTTTACTATTTAGGGAGCACTGATAATCACAGCTATTAGCAGAAACAAGATTTGAATCAGCAAAAGAATACAGACTTTAAGAACTGGATCAGCACTAAGGTATAAAATGAAAGAATGAAACGGGTATCAAAATACTGAAATGCATCAGTTTCCTCATAATTCAATCTAAGGTCAATAGCATAAGCATTCCACCTGTTGCGTGTCCATTTGTGTTATTTGAGTGAAGAGATCTTCACAAAGTCTTGGAATTATTCCTTGGTCTTCATCAAATCCCATCATCCTGTAGTTACAAAAAACTGATAGTTTAGTCTTGTAACTCTCTAATAGCTAGTTTCAATATTAATTGCATAGCTCTAAAGTTGAAATGCCATGCTTCTAAGATACAGAAGTAATAAGCAACAGAAATAAACCTGATCTAAGTTGGTGCTTGAGTGAAGCGTTGGACAAGATGGTGTCCATAGGTCTTTTCTAATTCATCCATTGCAAAACAGGTTGAAAACCTAAGTAAAATGAAAACCCTACAACAACTGAAGAGTAAGTTGTACTAGAAACAGTAAACCTATAGACATTTGATATCCTAACATGCATGCAGTTTATATTCCCTGCACACTGCCAGTGTAGTAACCTAAGCCGCTCTCCACCTCTGGCTTAGTTTTGTCCTGTCTAGTTCTGGTACTGCAGAACACCTGTGTACTGGACTAATTCAGCTACAGTTGAGACACACACACAGCTGCACAACATAGTTGTCCACAGAAATTTGTTGTATATGCTTGACCTGAGGACACAGTTATTACTGATATTAATTTCAGCTGAGCTTAAAATACAAAGGCATGAAGGTAAGTAATTGTTTACCTGAAGGTGGAGGAAAAGAAAAGAAAGAAAAAACAGCAAACAAACAACAAATCTACAAGTAGGATAACAATTGCAATATCGAGCACATCTTTCTTTTAGGACAAGATAAATAAACTTGTCAGTAAAAATTGAGTTCCCACTTAAAAAGGAAAATCCTACCTCAGTATATCTATTATAAATTGAATAGAAACATTAAAATTATGATAAATTGAACAGAAACATTTTTGGTCCTCAACTACGTATACAGAAGTCTATAGGACCTCATGGGAATTATAAAGCTCATAGAACCAATTTTAATAGATACATGCTTGGAAACAACAGTTCACTAGGCATCCTACTGAAATATATAAACAAGGTATATAAAATCAGCTATAAACCCTCAAAACGTTACTTGTCTGAGATTATTTCATGTAAAGATTAGATTTCAAATAAGCAGCGCCACAGACATCTGGATTTTTTTTATTTATTTAAAGTTCTGAAACAGTCAGGACCATAATTAGAATGATCTCTTAAAGGTCTTGTCCAAAAAACTTAATATACCTTAGAACATGTCACTTCACACACAAAATAACTAACAGTGGTAAACAATAGCACTGGGAGAGTCTGAGAAGCTCTCAGCATTAATAAAGGTTTTTCAGCACTAAAATCTCTGGAAAGAATTTTCATTTTCTTCACTAGAAGTAGAAAGATGTCCATGTCAGATACATAAAAATATTCTACAGCTAACTTTGTCTTAATTACTATAAATATTGTTTTAAATATTTTGTATTAAATATGCAAAAAAATTTTAACACAATTCAATAACTATGAAATCTATTCCGTACAATTTATTTTCATTACTTTACATTGCATAACAATAGGCTCCCACAGAATTTCAACAATTTTTATTGAGAACTTACGTGTATGATTTTCCAGAACCAGTCTGCCCATAAGCAAAAAGACAAGTGTTATATCCCTCAAAAGCTCTTTCTAGGAGCGGCACTGCCAAAGTTTTATAAATCATTGCTTGGCTTGCAAAATTAGGATGATACTTGTCAAAAGACCAGAAAGAGAAGTCATAACTGAAGCTGTAAACTTGGTTTGTGGCTGGATTTTGTACCGTTGTCTCTGAACCACTCATGGAGATTACAGGGAGTGAGTTTTCATTTTTCTCTCTGAAAGGGAGGGGTGGAAAAAGAAAATTAAAAAGCATAACCTACATGCTTTAAGTTAGTAACATCAATCAATTGCCTTACAGAAAATAAAAAGTTTGGTAACCATTGTTAAAAAAACCACCTGTTTGATGAACAAAGTATTCAAGCTCAAAATACTTCAGCTAATGAATATGTAAAAAATAGCCCCAAATGTCTATAAAGTGAAATCAACCTCTTAATAAAATCTTTATCTTAATGTTGCATGAAATATCAGCTAATTTCAAAGTATATATTTATCCTTATTGGGTCAATGATTAAACAATTCAAAAAATACAAAGCAGGAATCAACATACACTATAAAAGCTACTATTAGCATCAGAAATAAGTCCAGGATACAAACCTGTTACTGAAAGGCCGTACACGCACAGCCACAATCACTTTGCTGTTTTCCACTTTGAAAACATCTTTCTCAGTGCTATTGCTCTCAGCTAGCGCTTCTGTATTCTCTTTTGGTTTTGAACTTCTACTCACAGAAAGAGAGCTGGAGACACTAGTTTTCTTTTGGGCTAAAATTTGAAGATGAGGTGTTTGTTTATGTGAAGCGGACAGAAATGGTTGATCCTGAGAATTGCTGTTCTTTGGTGTAAGCTTATATTCTTCTGTTGAACCTTTTGTTGGTGTCCTTGGTCTTTCCAAACTGTTATGTTTTATCAAGTGTGGTAACCTTTGCTTTCCAGTTAGCTTATTTTTATTGCCTTTTTCATTCAGTTGTTCTCCTGATAGCCTACTAATATATTTTGAGGTAACTAATTGTTCTGATTTAGGAACTTCATTTTGAAATTTGGTGTCAGCAGTGTTTGCCTTGTATTTTAAAGGTGTGCAGCTATCATTTTCACACAGACCATCAACAAAGCCAAAGGAATTCTTGCTGTTCAGGTTACACTGTAACTTTGTACTTGACTGACCCTCAGCTAACTTAAAGCTTGGTTTAACATCACGGGTATCATTATTACCAATATTATGTGGAAGTGCAATCTCGTAATTTCCTTGTGCAGCAGAGTCATTATTTTCTATTCCAGGCACAGTATTCTGATTAATTTTACTCTTCTCTACAGAGCTAGTCCTCACACGCCTCTGCAGAGTAAATCTTTTCTCTGTTTGTATATTTTCCATGCCCTGTGTTGTGTTTGTATGCAATTGCTCACTACTAAACATTGATTTTTTGCTTGCTCCAGTTCTCCTCTGGAGTGTTAATCTGCCTTCCGGTTTAAATGTAGTCAGTGTATCATCCACTCTTTTACAGGCTGAAATCACGTAGGTCCTATTTAGTTCCTCAGTCTTACTCTGAGAACATGAAAGTAGACTATGCTTTTCTTCTTCTGACAACTGTGATTTCAGTTGCTGCCCAGACTCTTTGCTGTTGGTGAGGGCATTCTGTAAAACAGTCTTCGGCAAAGTGGTAATACATTGTGCCTCAGAGGGGCTTCTTGCAGGAACTCTGTAAATTGGCATTTTGTCTTCCAGCAAATTAATATTAGTTTAAGTACAACACTTTTCCTAAAAGATTATTTCTAGTTGCTTCTTCCTAAGGAACCTGGGGAGGCAAAGCAAAATTTTTTTTTTTATGATGCTCATGTCCAGTATGAGTTTTGTTTCAGTGCATGGGGAGCTCTTTACATATACTGCAGTAAATACATGTTCCCAAACATTAACAACAATTAGTATCCTGTTTCACCTCCAGTACTTAAAAAAAAATAAATTCTTTTATATTTCAATGACTGCTTCCACCAATAATAGGCTATTTGACTCAATTTATTAAGTTCTATGGCTTGTTTCAGAAAGTAAACAAAATATCATGAAGAAGCACCAGTTGGTACAAAGAACCAGGGCTGACATCACCACCCACTACAGACTTGCCAGCTGCAATTAATTTGCTGTTAAAAGTCAACAAGAAGTCACCTGCCTTAGATCCTTGAAAAATTGCATATATGATTAACAAAAGAAGCAGATGGCCGGGGGGGGTGGAGAGAAAAGCAAGATATGAGCAAGTAACATAGAAATAACCATTTAACCAATCCTCCAATAGAAGTTTCTTTTAATGCTACATTTTTAAGTTACAGCTTTTGGCCTCCTCTCACAATTTATGCAGTTACATCCACTTCTACATGTGTTGTGACTGCACAAAGTTTTCATAGCTCAAAAGTTCTGAGGAAAGTTTCAAGAACTTCAAACCAGGGCATATTTATTGCTCAATCCAGTTTGATACAGGAAACTACTTACATGAGTTGTAAAATACTCATTTCATGGTTCCATCTGTCAGTCAGTAAATAAAGAAACATGTTTATAAGCCATGAACTGCTTTAGTGTTTTCTGAAAAGTCCATCTTTTCCATTCAGCTTTAAGATAACTAACATAAGAACAGAAGTTGTCCCCTCCTGTTGCTAAAGCCAGACCTTGCGAATATTCACAGAGCTGCTCTGCAGAAAGCTTCATCTCCCCGTTAAAAGCTCCTTCACTCTAAACCGAGGAATAAGGTTCAAGTCTTGTTAGAAGTACAGTCGTTCCTCATTCTTAATTGATTACAAATACAAAATAGAGATTAAACTCAAGTGTTCAAAGCTATGTGAAAGCGTAGGAGAAATCGATAGCTGTACTATCCTTTGGCAAACCTACCCTCTTCAGACGAGCCCCCGTAAGACTCTCGACACAGCCACAGATGTTTTACGACCGCCT
>NW_009623635.1:0-302 GCF_000690535.1 Cariama cristata
TTGCAGCACATCCCCAGTGGGATTTTTCCATACGTTTACAGAAGGAGGTTGCTCAACGTCCCCAGAGGTCCCAGGTCTGGGATGGCTGGAAGGAGATGCTGATGACTTATGGGCCACTTGCAATCCCCCAGGACCCCCAGGTCCCTCTCTGCGAGCCGCTGTCTGGCCAGTTGGCCCCAACCCCGCTGTTTCACAGGAAACGTCTGCCTGCTGCGATTGCAGGGCATTGCATCACGCTGACCCCGGGGATGTGTCCAGCCCCGACAGTGCCCTGCTGCTGGCCAGCACTGGTGGGCATGGCT
>NW_009623635.1:412-781 GCF_000690535.1 Cariama cristata
CGGCCGCCCGGGAAAGCCCCCCAGGCCCCCGGCACTGTTGCCAGCCGCCACGGGGAAATAACCTTTGCCCTTCACATCGCTGAAACAAATCAGGATCGCAGCAATTTATTTGGATCTGTTTAATGACATCTAATTAAGCAGAAAGCAGTGACCTGGGCCCCCAGGCTCAGTATCAGGAAGACAGGAGATAAAGCACAGTTTTGACCCAAAAATGTTAAATAAATAAGAAATTCCAAATACCTTTCTCTTCCCAGTCCCAAGAAGCCCTCATCACACAACCCCAAGGATGGGTGGGCTGCCAGCACCCCTGCCCTTCCCTCCCAGAGGGCGAGTTCCCTGCCTGCACCCCACTGCCTTTGGATTCGGGGG
>NW_009623635.1:837-3859 GCF_000690535.1 Cariama cristata
GTGGAAAGTCCCCCCCAAATTCACACCCGCACCCCTCAGGCCTGGGTCCCTGGTTGGCCAAGTTGGCCATGAGCCAGCATGGTGTCCTCAGGTCAAAGACAGCCACCAGCCCCCCCGGGAGGAGGTGGAGGGAGGGGACCCTTCCCCTCTGCTCAGCCCTGGTGGGACCCATCCAGGTGCTGGGTCCAGTCTGGGCTCCCCAGTACAGGAGAGACATGGACAGACTGGAGGGAGGCCAGTGAGGGGCCATGAAAGTGATGAAGGAGCTGGAGCATCTCCCATAGGAGGAGAGCCTGGGACTGTTCAGCCTGGAGCAGAGAAGGCTCAGGGGATCTCATCCATGTGCACAACAACCTGATGGTGGTGGGACAAGGTAGAACCAGACTCTTCCCAGCGGTGCCCAGCGACAGGACAAGATGGGCACAAACTGAAACGCAGGAAATCCCATCTGAACATAAGAAAAAACTTTCTTTTTGTTACAGTGACGGTGGGCAAACACTGCCAGAGGCTGCCCAGGGCAGTGGTGGAGTCTCCATCCTGGGAGGCAACCAAAACCCAAGCAGACACAGCCCCACCGCCCACCCTGCTAGAGCAGGGGCTGGACTCGATCATCTCCAGAGGGGCCTTCCAGCCCCTCCAGCGCTGACTCTGGCTCTGTCCCTGCCTGGGGCTCCCCGTGCCATCAGCCCAGGAGCTGCGTGCAGGCTGCTCACAGCATCCCACTGGGAGGATGCTCTGCCAGGCTTGGGCAGAGGTTGGGATGCCGGCAGGGCTGCTTTCAGCAGTGGCCAACAGGCTTTGACTCCTGCCATTGCCCCTACAAGGTCTTTCCCATCATGCTGATGATTCCTTTCAGGCTGACTCCTTCTTTGTTTAAAAGTCTCTCTTATAATTCCCTGGTCACTATTGAAATCAGGTGGTGGTCATCTTCTTCCTTAACATAACCAGTTTTGGGCAAACCCCCTTCAGACAAGTATCGCCTGTTTGGTAACACCTTCTCCTTTCAGCAGGGGTTGTTATCAAGGCCATTGGGTGAGGGTGGGCTGTGTGGGACCCCCAGAGCAGTACTGAAGAAGGAAGGTGGCTGGGGTAGGGCTCATGGGGAACTCTCTCTCTGGATAAACCTGTCGCTGGCTCTTCTTCCCACCTCCTCAAAACTGGCCAAACCAAGGCAGCTTTCCCATGGCGCTGCCTGCAGCCTGTCCACGCTGGGGGGCAGGCACTGGATCCAATCTTGCTGTGGGTGCCAAGGAGTGACGGGGATGTAGGGGACAGGATAGGATGAGATGGCAGAGGCCCTGGGCACTTCCCTCCTTGCTGCCTCGCTCCGGGCATGGGGATGCAGCGGGACCCCCGGCCAGCTCAGGCGAAGGCTGTGGGGAGGCTGGGCCAGGACCAATTGCACAGAGCCAGGGATGCGGTGTGGCCAAGCCTCAGATGTACAGCCTGGCCCGGGGCTGGCAGGAGAGGACAGCAGAGGAGGGACATGCCTCGGCACCACATAAAAAGCCCTCGATGGGGACAGGGAGCAAGTGGCACCCCGAGAAGTGCCCAGACCAGCACTGCCGAGCCATGGAAGTGGGGCCATGGAGCAGTACTTCTCGGCCACCTGGAAGATGGAGCAGGAGGTGATGTTCCCCAGCCTACTCTGAGGGGTCTTCCCATAGCAGGAGAGGATGACCCCAGCTCCTGGTGGCCACATGGACCTCTACAAGTGCTACCAGGTCCTCAAGGCCATCAAGCCCGTGGTGATCTTCACCCCCAGTGAAGATCAGTCCAGTTCTTGCACCTGCACCCCCAGCCTCTGAGGTAAGAGCCTAGGGAGGTGCAGTGCCAAGGGGGAGCTGGCTGAGAGGTAATATACTTTGTTCTCTTGCCCCATCAGCTGGGTGGCTTTCCAATGTTTGCATCACATCCCCAAATCCCAGGAGTTACGAGTCTGCACTTCATTGCTCAACAGATACATCCCCCTGGATTGTCTTTCTCAATTGCCCACTGGTGCAAGCTGTACCACTGAACAAAGACCACTTTGTGAGCTCCATGCTGTCCCCAAGACTCCCCAGCTTGCAGCATAGGCAATGTCTGGCTGCTGCTGGGCAGACACAAAAGATCCCAGGGACAAAAGGGCTGGGTGGTTGGAGGACCCTGAGCTCTGGACTCCAGGAGCTGCTAGACACTGGTGCTCCAGCTGTTTCTTTTTTTGCTCTGATCGAAAATGCAACAGAGTCATTTTTAGGGAGTAATTCAGCACTTTCAGGTCTCCAAATGTCTAAATTTGACGTGCCACCTGCAAACAGCTCAGACACTTCAATCTTCCCCTAGCCTGGAAAGCAAACCTGTTCTCTGTGGTGGTGGGACTTTCATCCCTGAGATCCCTTGGGGAGACATCTCTGTGCCCCACCAGGAATGGGGCTCATGGCCAAGGTCGTTGTAGTGCATTGGAGAGTGTAGAGAGGTGACAGCAACAACAGGGAGCATTAACAGGGACTTTACAATGTTAACCCTTGTTTTAGAGGAAACCCAGGCAGGAATGAGGGCGTCCTGGCCAAACCGTGTTTGTTATCCCCACAGGGTGATCTGTTGTCCACAGCCCACAGAACTACTTCTCCTGCACCAAATCCCATCAAGGAACGTCCTTCGTGAGCTGCACAGAGCTTGGCCATCTGCCTGTTGGGTGCTACCCGCACCTTTCAACCTGCCCTGCAGCCGATCCTGCTGGCAACCTTGCTGCTTCATTTCACACCATTTCCAGGGGGATTTCTGCGAGGCAGAAATGAGTGTTTCATGTCATTGCTTTCTAGAAGGCATCTGTAAATTTGAAGCGGTGCTTCTTTCTGTGTATGCCTAAATCCTCCCAACCAGTCTCTTTGATAATGTAAATGAAATGCAAAGCCTTGTGCAAATGCATCCTGTGTTTCCTACAAGCTGTTGCTTCTGTATAGCTACTGTCCCCCAGCCCATGAGGATGAGGGGATCTTGGCTGCTGAGGCCATGCTGAAGTCTGTCTTCTCTTTTACTCCTT
>NW_009623635.1:3890-15859 GCF_000690535.1 Cariama cristata
CCTTATTTCTGTGCGTCTAGCTGGCAGCAAATGGTCTTATCTCTCAGCCTTGCTTTTCCATGACTAGCCCAGCCTCTCCTCTCCTACCATGAGCTTGGGAGAAGTGAGTTGTAGACTCAGCAACAAGACCAGGTATAAACCCACTGGTTGGGCTGCCATCCTTCATAGAGTACATTGAAATAATCCTCTTTTCTGCAGACCATCCTTTTTCTGGCTAGACCAACAGCATCAGCCTGAACTTGGACTGGAGACAACCTAGTGTCCCTCAAGATGGAGCAACCAACTGAATGGACCCATGCCATCACCTTCAGTAGGACTGCTGTGTGACAGGGACCTGGGCATAGTGGCACCTATACACTCAGCTCTGCCTCGCACCCTCCATGTGACATGTCAAGAGTTGGGAGAGAGCTCAGAAAGGGAAAGCATACGAGGAGATAGAGAAAGACGGGCAAGAAGAGAGCACTCTTGTACCTAGCTTGGCTTCTTACTCCGGGAAAGCCTACAACTTAAGCTGAATGTGATATAAACATGGGAAAGAAGTCAGTGGGCATGAGGATCAGGAGAATAATGTTGTTTCTCAGGAATATGGACACTGATGGACCTGTTGGTTTGTTTTAACCGCTGGCAACGTGAGTGGTTAAGTCTGTATCCCCAGGATGCCTCCCCCCCATTCATCCACTGGGGATGGTGCATGCACTTGCTTGGCCTGGAAGCGTTTTGCTCCCTTGACTTTTGATGGTGTCCTGGGCCCTGTCCAAAGCCAGCTCAGACCTCAGTGCAAGCCACCAGCCATGGATTCCCCAGGTCCGCGAAGGTGGGTGGAGCTGGTAAACGGCTGGAAGGCAGCGGGTAGAAATGCCGATGGTGTTTGCACAGCGCATGGCTGTTTGATTTAGGAGTGGCTCCTGGACTGCAGAGCCACCAGCCCAGCTGCACCGGTGTAATTCCTGAGCAGAGCTAAAGCAAACTGCTGATGGTTTTGCTTTGCAGCAAAGTTTTCACAAATTGTTACCAGAGCAGGTTACCAGAGCAACTTGGCGATTCGCAGGAGTCGGCGTATGTGCTTCAAAAGGCACCAAAATCTGTTTTTCCTGTGAGACCTGGCTTGTTTCGGTGCATCCCCCGGCAAACTCCAGGGCAGAGATTGGGATGCCCTGCCAAGTCCTAGCTGGAGCGAATATTGTCTGAATGGGAGTTCAGAAGAGCTGCACCAAGTTCGTTGCCTTTCCTCTTTGCTAACCTATCCCACCCTGTTTAAAATAACCTGGCTCATTCCCTAGCTTTCCACAAGCATCTCTTCCACTGAGATGCCCTGGAGCAGATGTCCTGGGAATCAGTTTCTGTAGGTGCCCTTTCCATTGATTTACCATCACTCCCAGCAGGGATAATGCTGAGTGGCTGTAATACACCATGAAAGGCAAAGATCAGCTATGGATTGTCATCACCTTCATGTTCCAGAAAAGTGGTCCAGAGCAAAAGGCCTTTAGCCCCTCGAGAAGCTTAGATACTGGAGAAGAGGGAACAAGAGGAGAAAGGCAAACAGAAGCTGCTCCATGTCTCCTCCCAGGTGCTCCCCCATATCTGAACTTCTCATTTCCCTTCCTGTTTTAAGCACGTAATTCTTTTTCTTTTTCCCCTTGGATTTAGTGTATTTACTTGCATAAAACCCAAATCTGAATGTTGTTGATCTAATTCTCTTAAACAGAAGCTGCCAATTCAATGTGTTAAGGAAATCTGTTAAAAATACTTTTATGGATAATACTATTTTCCAAACTGATACATGTACCAGCATAGAGATGTTCCAGTTCACTGTTATGTACATATTTATACAATTTTCAAAAAACACACATTTATTCCCCACAAAGACATTGTCAAGTCATTCATTCTTTGGAGGCACAAAGTTCTCAGCATTAGTATGACTGTTCTTATGATTCATACTGTGGTTGCCCGTACAAGGTCCAGGCACAGGCTAATCCTTAATGTAAAGACAGTGAAAGGATGGTCCCTGCCTGAAAGAGCTTACTCACTCGGAAATATCCCTCTTCTGTTAAAAAAAAACATGTGAGCAGAGGGAAATCTACTTTTGAAGTGTCTACAAAACAAATGTCAGGGCCAGTGGCCACCCCGAGCACAACAGGCAAGAGGCTTGAAGCATTGCTGTGCTCAAGGAGTAGGGACAGGAATGAAAAACATCTAACTGATTCTTCTTCCTTGTCCTCCTCATGGCTCTGTGACCCATTTGGGCAGCTGGCCTCTCCAATAGGTCTCAGCAGACTTCCTTTCGAGACCAGGACCTTGTTGATCCTGCTCGATCTCCTCTCCAAACATCCTCAGAGCTCTCTTTCTCTGCTCGACAGCAAGCAGGTGGATCCCCAACAGACCACCAGTGCATCAGACGCAACTTTAAAAGACCCAAAGGAGGAAAGATTTCAGGCATCCAGGCCAACTGGTAACAAACATAAAGCCCAACAGAGATCCTGGGTGCAATTTCCAGCTTAATACAAATCAACTCCCATTCCCCAAAGGGAGAAATCCAGCTAACCTCCCTGAAACAGCAGAGCGGTGGCCAAGACCTCTCCAGGGGTGTGGAGCAGCAGCTACAATGGAGTTGTTGGTTGTGGGAATCCCAGGACCCTGCTGACCTGAGGCTATGGATACTTTCATGGTCTTGGCTTTTTACTTCCTTCTCAAGGGAAGAATGAAATTCAAACCAGCTTCAGCTAGCTGTTACCAGCAGCACGGACTGCCGAGAGCCTTGTCGGAGCTGCCTCCCTCAGTCCTCTCCAAAACCCTGATCCCACTTTTGCCTTTCATGGGCTGCTCCTCCACCCACTGGTTTCCTCAGCATTGACTGTGGGGTAAAAGGAGGACTGACAAACTGCAAGAGCGACTGTTTCCACTTAGTGCATGCACAGAGGGCTTTGATGCAGAGTCAGATGCTTGCCCAGAAAAGCTGTGACACCAAACAGATCAGATGTGTGGTCCTAGTAATCCAGGATGCCACCTCTGGTGTGACCACGTAAAAAAAAAAAAAGGCACCAAATCCCCATGGGCAGGCAGTGATATGCCAATGGCTTGGGCTGCGAGAAGTTCTTCCTAAGGTCTCTTTTGAGATTGGAATAATTTGGCAGTTTAAACCAAATCTTTATTGAAAAGGGAATAAAACCCAAAACAACTGGGAGTAATTTGTATAGCAGGACTGAAAAATGCCAGCTTCAAGTAAGTCATGCAGTTGGTGGGATTAAAAAGTCTCAGAAGAAGCACAAATAATAACAATCAGACTTTTCACATACATGGTGACTTCCAGTCAAAATACTTCACAGACTTGCAGGCTGATTCTTTGTTCCATAATGTGCCAGCAAAAGTGACCAAGATACAAAAAAAGGAGTAAAAGAGTAGGGGAACCAGACCAGTATGCTCATCAGACTGAAGGACCAGCTGTGGTTGGTCTAGCAGTAGAAAAGAGTTGGGGATGTCAGCTAACAACTATCCCTTTTGCTGAAGTGGTAAGGATCTGCGTTGTGGTGTTGAAGGTTTGGCCTCAAACGCCATCCGCCTCCCTTGATTCTGGTTTAGGGAAACCTTGCAGATGAGCTTTTGAACACAGTAACCTCTTCGACTGCTCTTCACCCTTCCCTGTTTGTGTGTTTGTGTGAAAAGTTTGTGAGAGCAGAGAGGTGATGGTCGACCTGCCTATCCAGTTCTGCAGCTGCAGAAGGAAAGGTTATCACCTCCAGCATCGAAGACGTGCCGGAGGTGAACTCCACCTCTGCCAGTTATGTCCAGGGTTTTTTCTGAAGCACTTATCTAAGCCAGCCCAAAGAATGGGATTTGCAGGAATCAAAGGCACAGAAGATGCAGATCTTCCAGTTCTCCCTTTTTTCCAATAAGTGTTGATTTTTAAAAATTTATTACAAGTCACAAAACCTAGGCTACCAAGGAGACCTCACTAATGCATCCTGCACTATTAATTCTTCCAGTCTGGCAAAGGGAAAATTCAAGCCCTTCTATTCAAAGCAGCAGAGATAACTCAGACACAGGTTATTATTGAGGATCCCTCAGGATGCTTCAGAGCAGCAGAAGCAACATGTAAGTTGGGTTCGATGAGAGATTCACCCAAATACACAAAGCATTCAAAAGAATCTGGGTCCAGCTTTGATGGAGCCTTGGGTGAGGACTGGCTTTATTCTCAAGGTGAGTGAATCAGTGCAAATTATAACACTTTTTGCTCCATGCCTCAAGCTTCTGGTCAGATCGATGCTCTATTCTGGGAGAATATAGATCCAGCAAAATCCTTGGAGGATGCAAAACCAGCAAAGCTGGTTTCCATGAACACAATGCAGATTTTGTGTGAATGGTTTCCTCATATACCAAGCTGTTATTTTTAATCATTAAAATCTCCCCCAGGAAGATTTTTAGGAAGCACTGTATTCACATGAGATTTTCCCTTTGATTGCTGGTATCAGGAAGCAGCTTGAAATGAAAGAGAATGAGGTAAGTTTGGTAGAGGAGATGAAACCTTCTATTAGACCAACAGAAACTGGAAAACTGGAAAAAAAAATGGAAAAAAACCCCAAGCAAGCTGAAACAGAAGCTGACAGACCTGAGAAAGCCTCATGTGCCCTAAAGCATGGATGTTTTTATCCGTCTGTATCAGCAGACCTAATAAAAGGTATTGTCTCTCCTTACAAACATTGACTTACAACTCTGGACAATCATGTCCACGGCAATTTTGCCACTGTAATGGAACAAAGATACAGAAGTGATGAGTGGCCCGAAGACAAACTTGCAAGCAACAGTGCACTCAGAAACACCTAGAATAAAACCAAAGAGACTCTGAAGGCCTGTGGTCCAGATCTGGAGAGGTTATTTAGGCTCACTCTGATTTGATGCTCTGCATTTAAAAATGAACACAGACATCCTTGTGAGTGTTTCAATTCTGCGAGAAACAGTCCCACTGCCACTAAACCTGTGGTGCTCTCCACTTTCAATGTTTGATGGATACAGGATACTAGAAAACAGTGTCACACAAAGATAGTCATCAAATATTTATGACCAGTTGAAATTGATATTTCAGGCTCAAGCAGAGATTCAGGTTTGGTTTTATTTACCTTGCACAAATTACTCAGTGCCCAGAGACTGTATTGTCAAGGAAGAAAATACCACCACTTCGGCCAGACTGTAGACACCCTGATCTGTCATCGATGGGTACGACAAAAGGGATCAATGAGATGGTTTGGGACAAAGTGTGCTTTAAAACAGCAGGGCACAGAGGCCAAAAAGCTGTGAAAATTTTTACTGGGTTTGATATAAGCGGTTTGTGAGGCAGAGATGGTCGCGCAGGCGCACATTGTGGGGCTCCTCAGAGGTGCTCTGGGCACTGGGCTTCCTTTGGAAAGGATTATTTGGCTCTTAGTCACCGTACACATAGTATTACAGGAGGTGTGCGCTGGCAGCCAGCCCAAGCCCGCCCTGCACCTTGTTGGTTGCCAGAAAAATAATGAGCAAATACTTCCCCTTTCAGGCTGTTCCCTCCCCTCTCCCTACACCTGCAACCTCTACCAGGGCTGTGCCTGGAGCAAACTGAAGCCTCTGGGGCAGCAGTTGGGCTGGGAGCTTGGAAAAAACCCAACCCAACAAAGAAAAACCAAGTGAAAGAGGACTGAAGCACGGCGGGGAGCCATCCTGAGTGTGGGGCAGGTCCTGAGCACTGAACAACTGGTTCTCCCACATCACTGCGCCGTCAGCTCCCGGAGGAGATGAGCATTTCGTCAGAGCACAAGCCCCTTGGGAAGCAGGTCACCGGCAGCCTGCATACGGTAAATAAGGTACGGGCTCGAGTGTCCTCCTGTGGGATCTAAATCCACTTTGGGCTACATTAGAGTGGGTTTTTCCCTCCATCTGTTCTTCTGAAGACAGCAGGGCTGGCCAGATATGTGACCAAGAGGAGAACTCTAGGTAAAAAACCGTGTCTGACTGTGCCCTGTTTGCAGCCATTTGTTTACAGAAGGGCCATGTTACTCGCAGGTGTACAAGATCTGGCAACAGCAAATAACCAGAGTGGTTCTTTTTCTCCTTTGACAAGAGGTGGAATTAATTTAATATAAACTTTAATTGGTCAGATCCCTAAATAAAAGCCTGTTGTGAGTTTTGGGGGTTTTCAATAGTTCTTAGAGTCTCTAATGATGCAAAAGCTGCCCTGTGTTGTAGACGTGCAGAGTCATCGGGTGGGAGCAGTAGTTTTTCTAGCTCTCAAGAAAATTAATGACAATCTCAGAGAAGCAGCGTATTACTAGGCAGAAATCAGTGACGAGATCAGATGATTTTTTCCTTTTCCTCTCCTCTGCCCTCAGTCTATTGCTAACGAGTTTCTCTTCTCTGTTGTAACTGTAAAGCCTCTCCTCCAGACCTGTCTCTAAAAAATCCAACCTCCTTGTGTTGCACTTCTCAGGTGCAGGTTGCAAAATGGTTCTCCAAGGAGGTAACTGGTTTGCAGATTAATAAACTGAGGCACAGATAAGTGGAATGACTTTCCTAAGTGTCACCTCGCTGGCTAATTACAGAGCTGGGAATCAGCTGGTGCCAGTACTCCCAGTCCACTGGGAACCAGTTCAGTCCCAAGGCCAAAACCATTAATCGGGATCTGAGAACATAAGGTTAGTTGGGCTACTGTATTAATGAAGAACATGTTATCCGTTCGTATTAGTGACAAACAGTATGAAAGAGCTGACCTGCCACCTGAAAAAGGAGCAAAGGCTCAAAAGCATGAGGCCCTGCTGTCAAATGATCCCTGCCAGGGATGGCTGTTGTTACCACTTGGATTAATGGCAAATTTCCTGAGAGGCTTTACTACACAAACAGCTTTGGGCCATGTTCTTCAGTCGGTGGAAATCACAAGATAGTCTCAGACAGAATAATTTTTATATCTCCTTAGCCCTAGTGTAAACGATTGCCCTCAAGGTGAAGCCACCCACACTAGGGCAAAGCAATAATCCAGCTGGGTCTTTGGTTGGAATCTTCTGTTGTTTCCCTGGCTTGCCTAGGTTGTGAGCAAGTTTCTGCTAAATCTGATAGCTTGAAGCTGTTTAAAGGGAAGGTCTCCCCCTGCTCCAGGCTGTCTGTTCCTAGTCCTTTCCTTTTACCAGCTCTGGTGCTTGTTAAATCCTCTGTGAGCCGATTCAGCTTAGTAAGATGAAAGAGAAGCAAAGCTGGCAGGAGGTGAGCAGAAGAAGCACGTAGGTAGGTACAATGATGGAAAGGGGAGAGGGCAGCAGGAGCTCCCTCTTCTCTTGGTGTGAGCTGCGAGATCAGCTCTCGTCATCCCATGGGTCTGTACCTGCGGGATCCAGCTAAGCCCTTAAGTACACATTTCACTTGAGGCATGTGACTAGGAGCACTGAAGCAGATCCGTGCGTGATCGGATCCAAGAAAGAGCAGGTGAGCTCCTGGAAAAAAAGGGTTGTTTATTGACTCACGCCTTCCCAATGGCAGGTGTGGTCCTGGCCAGGCAAGTGATTTGCGTTACAGCAGTGACGGTGGGAGGGAAAATATTTGCCTGCTTTCTTCCCTCTCCTTTTCCTCTACTTAGTACTACAAAAAAAGACCAAGTGTAAAGGGAAGCTGTTAAAACTCTTCAGCATTGACCTGTCAGGAAGGTCAGACTGGACCCCAGGTCCAGATTTCCAGGCATTCAGGCCTCCTCCAATGTGTTTCAGATAGCAGTGGTGTTAGTGTATGGTGAAATAAAATAAGTCAAAAAAAAATCCAAACTTTACATTCTTCCTTCTTAAATCCATGTCAGTTGCACGAACTATTTCCTTTACCTCCTAGCTAAAGATATCATACATTTTTAAAGAGTTTTGCTAAACAGCTTCTGTCCTCCACTTCTGACACGCTGGATTTTTGTGTCTTACTTCAGTATTTATAACTAAACCTCCAGACAAGTGGAAGTCAATTCCACCCATGTCTAAAGTTTCAAAGAGATTCAGTTCCTCCTTTGAAGAGAAAACACCAGCTTGGGTGAGACAAATGGAGTTGCACGGCTTTGAGCTCTATCCTTGTCCCTTTGCACATGAGGAGGATGAGAACTCACAGATCACTCTTGTTGGAAGGACAGGGGCCAACAGGGACAATGCTTGTGTGGGACTTAGGAGATCAACGTTAAATCCTGTAGTCACTGACAGCTTCCCTGGGCAGGGTACTGCTTGTCCCTCTTCCCCATTGGCAAAACGACACTTTTCTACATCCCAAAGATGTGGTGAGGACTTAGCCGTTTAGAAATGTCCAAGTCTCTGCCGCTCTGGTTATGAGGGCTGTGCAAACATCCTGCATCTGCTTTTAGCAATAAATGGGGTGGATGTTCCCATCTGAGCCCCAAAAGATGGGAGCCCATACTGTCATTCCAATTTCCAGCCATGATTGCCTTTTTTTTTTCCTTGACACTTCCATGTTGACGGCCTCAGACAGGTAACACACATGGCTTTTTGTCCCCTTATGATACTTGCAGTTGTCACCAATCGTGGAGTTAAATGTTGGCGGGGAGATATACACGACAACGCTGAGCACCTTAAAGAAACACCCTGGCTCCAAGCTGGCAGAGATGTTCACTGGCCAGCCCAAACTCAGGACTGACTCTGAAGGGAGGTTCTTCATCGACAGGCCAGGCACCTGTTTCAAATACATCTTGGAATACCTGCGCAGCAACCAAGTGCCCACCCAGTGCATCCAGGACGTCTACAAGGAAGCGTTGTTCTACGATATCGAACCTCTAATCAAGCAGCTAGAGGACTCCCCGCAGATCTTCGGGGAGCTCGTGGCGAGGAAGCAGTTTCTGGCTCGTGTGCCCAACTACAGCGAGAACATCGAAGTGATGATCCGCATCGCGAGGGCAGAAGCGGTTGCATCCCGCCGGTCCAGCGTCATCGTGTGCGTGGTCAGAACTGAGGAGGACGAGGCCAGATGTCAGGATGCCTTGAACAGCTTGGACATGGATAAAAAATCTGTGGTGAAGTTTGGCCCCTGGAAGGCAGCACCAAGTATTTCTGATCTGCTGGACTGCATTCAAATGGATGTTGAAGCCAAAGGGTATAAAATATCTTTTCAGCCCCACGTTGCTGGAAAAGGTTTTCGCTTCAAATCGCATGACTTCTTCTACAAGTTCCTGTTCACCTGGTGGTAGCAAAGTGCCACCATCGACAGGGAATAGAAAAAAGCAATTATTAAAACAAATTAACTTGGGCCATGGAGACTAAGCCATGGACTACCACAGGGACAAAAAGAAATTCAGGGGCCAATGAAAGGATTTCCTCTGGTCGTTTGCCAAATTAAAGAGCACTTAAGTGCCACTGTTTACTTGAGCTTTAGGGGATAACTACAATTTAAAAGGTATCATGTAAAGGAGGAATTTTACTCTTTCAGCATTGCTGACTATGAGGTAAGTTGAGAGCGCCAGATCTGAGGGTTCAGCCAACCTCACTCAACCTAAGAGAAATGAATAATCCCGAATACGTCTCGTGGACATGTGGAGTTGGTCTCTCAGTGCAAACAGGAACAGGTCACATACGCGCAATTCCCGATGGAAACACTGACAGCTGCATTAACACATGCTTAAATTAAATTTGGATCCTTAATGAGAAGGCAAAAGCTCTTCTTCTCACTGCTTTCCACACTAGAACCTAGGTTAAAAAGAAAGATTCAGTGTTCCACGCTCTCTTCTTGTTCCTCCAGTAGACAGCCTACTCTCTAGCCAATGTATTTATTACCCTTATTTATTATTTATTCTGAAAGAAAGTCAGAGAACTTCAGCTATAGTCCAGGATCAACAACAGGCAAAAATATCATCACTGATGTGAGGAGTTTATCAATTAAGGACACACACTCCTCTCTCAGGCCACACTACTTGAATCTTTTTTTTACAACATTCATTATTATTATAATACTATTTCTAAATATATACATTTCTGGAAGAATAGGGAAAACCCACGGTGATTTGACAGGAAGGAAGTGCTACCGAAGCGATAGCCTGGCACCTCAGTGCAAATTGTCCTTTACAGAACGCAAGTTGGGTGCTACATTGTGTTTTAAATATCTTAGTATTTGAAAGTTTATTTTTATCCTGGAGATGGCTGTTATCTTGTTTTTAATCACTTTGAAAATTATAATGGCTAATTTGATTATGATCATATTTCCTTTACTTCTCAGAAGATAGATTTCTTCTGGTTAAGGACAATAATCTCTGGGATGTTAAATAAATAACTTTTAAAAGCTCTTTGAATGATACAGAAGTGCTTTATTTACTGACATCTTCCCCCCAAAATCCCACAATTCTAAAGATCTGAAGTTTTATCTTTATGCTGATGATTTGAATCATTCCGAATTAACCTTGGTTTCAGATGTACTCATCCGAACACAGATTTCCTCCCACTGAAAGTCAGGAGTCATGCCACCGACCTCAGGGCAGTTCTGCTGTGGGTGTGAGGGGACACTTTGAGACTTCTCACGCTTATAACTTTGGTAAGAATGGACACACTCAGTGTCTGAGAGGACAAAACGGTTTAGAAAATAGGATCTATGATCATAGCTTTGATCATAACCAAGTGGTTGGTGGTGCTTAGCCTAGAAGAAGAGAGATCAAGGACGCCTCCAAATAGACAAAAGCCTTCTTTAAAGAGATCTGTTACTCTTGTACATATTAAGGATGGGAGAACTGGCTTGAGTTGCAACAAAGGAGGTTACAATTACATATTTTAAAAAAAAATTGATTATAGGCTAGTTAAAGCCTCAAACCAACCAACCTCCTAAGACTACAGGACTTCTGTCATGAGCAACTTCAATAGTTTTAGCAAAGAGGGTCTCACAGAACAGCCCGGGCTGGAAGGGACCTCATCTGGTCCAGTCTCTGGTGGGAAAGGGGGCCTGGATGAGATTATTGAGCACCCTGTCCCACTGTGTCTCGAAAACTCCCAGCGATGTGGACTTCACCACGTCCCTGGGGAGGTTGTTCCAGTGAATGATGGTTCTCAATGTGAAAAATTTATTTGTTGTATTAAGAAGAAAACTCTCCCAGTGCAACTTGTACCCATTGCCCCTTGTCTTCTCCACATGGCTCCTTCTGAAGAGGGACACCATCCTCTTTGTGGACGCCCTTTAAGTACAGGGAACACTGTGCTGACGTCCCCCAGGGAGAAGAAACCCAACTCCTTCAGTCTTTCCTCAGAGGGAAGGTTCTCCAGACCTTTGATCACCTCCCTGGCCCTCCTTTGGACCCTTCAGCCCCTTCCCAAATTGCCTTGTCTCTAAAATGCAACCAAACTGTGGCTGCTCCTGGCTACCTCTAGCCATGCAGCATCACAGACATAACTGCTGCCTGTGTCTCCCGTCACCTAACTAGACACAGGTCTGTCAAGGGGCTCCTTGGTGCCGGGGCCTCCTTCCCCTCTCCTTGAAGGAGACATGTTTGAATGCCATGCTAAGCTTTCATGTATGTCTAACACAAGCTTGCCTGGAAATGTCAAGCCATGTTACTTATATGTTGGTCTTTATATGGTTTAACATCAAATACTAACGAAACTGGTGAGTATTTTGAGGGAAAACTGAGCGGGGCTGAGTGGGGTTTGACTGCGGGGCCCCATGGCAAGGGGAGGCGGCCCCCTCTGGCGCCAGGCCACGTGACCATAGAGCGTGGCCTCCAGCTGGGAAGAGAAGACGCTCCTCTTGCTGCCTTCCTGCCGGCGACTCGGTGGTTTCTCTTCCGGGTTACGCCTACGGCGGCCGCGGAGGGCCAGGCGGTGGCATGGCGGCGCACCTGAAGAAGCGAGTGTACGAGGAGTTCACCAAGGTGGTCCAGGTAACGCACCGCCATGGGGCTCGGCCGAGCGGGGCGTCGAGGGAAAGCCCCGAGCTCTGTTGTGTTGCGGGTGGCGCCGGTGGGTGAGGCGGAGCTGTGGGAAAAGCCACCGGCCGAGCCCGGG
>NW_009623636.1:0-17065 GCF_000690535.1 Cariama cristata
TATTTATATATTTTTCTATAATATATATTTATCTGCTAAGGCACATATTGCGCTGATTTCTTCCTTAGTTTTCCTTTGGCGTGTTTCTCCCTCTCCCAGCCTTTCTGGATGCTTGTGCACACGGAGCAGGCACAGACGCTGCCGGGTCTCCTGCATTCTCTCTGTAAAAGCCCATCGGAATTGTGCTGAACCTGAGACAATAACTATAACTGCTTAAAACACTGAAATTGTTCAGGGATGAGTTTTTGTTTTTAAACTCAGGCTTGTGAACTCAGGCCGCTTGGATGAGATCCCTGACATTTTCTGTGGGCGTGGGGTTTTTTTGGTGTTTCTAAAGTACTATTAATGGGAGAACATAATGTGACCTTTTTTAAAACATTATTTAAGGGGTGAAACACTAGATATCATATTGATGCGGTGTGCATAATTTCAGAATGGGTGAATTAGCTTTAAGTGATGAGTGTGCAGGAACGGAGCTTGCTTTAAAATACTGTAATGGGAGACAGCAAACATAACAGAGATGTCCCAAAGGTGAACAAGGGTGAGGAGGGAGGAAGAAGAGGGGCTCCTTGGCAGCCTAACTCCACAGTGTTAGTGCTCTTTCCAGCACTAGCTAAGACTGGAAATTTCTTCTCCATGATTACAACAAAGGAAAAAGGTACCCAGCTTTTGGAAGGCACACACACAGGGTTTAAAATTTTCTGCTAAGAAAGCACATACAGGGACAAGCATGGACCTGAATAAACGTTGCCTCCGTGTGGTACCCACCTTTTCATGCCACAACCGATAAAGATGCCAGTCTTTTTTAGATTGTGTGGCTTTGTTCGGTGACCTTCACCAGCGTTGTAGGAACAAGCAGAAACGTGTTGTTCCTGAGGGCAGGCAGGGTAATTTGATGGAGCAAACAGGTCAAGTCCAAGGGCAGTTGTCGCGGGGCATCGCCAAGCAGGCTGGATGCTGCCAGTTAATTCTTTTGTTTAATTTTTTTACTACTATTGTTATTATTCTGCTGTAGGGCGCACGAGACTCTCAAGTTTGTCCTGGTGTTTGGTGCATCTCTTTGTCAATGGGTTTTAAGAAGAGCAGCGTATTTGTTGTATGGGTCTCTCCTTGGGTGCTCTGCCTCCAAACTGCTGTCGGACTGGGCTGAGAGAAACCCTCCATTGGCGAAGGCCAAGCGAAGGCCAGCCGTGCCAATGGCACGCGGTGCTGTGCCGCTGAGGACGTGGTACGGTTGCCTCCAACTCACGTGCCCACGGCGGTGCCAGAGCTGGTTCTCTCTCTCTCTGCAGCACCAGGGACCTGCAGTGGGCAAAGTTATACTGGTGGGGACTCACACTTATACTGGTGCCGTCCCCTTTTCGTTACAACATGGTTGTATTATGGATTGGAAAGTACAGTCAGCAAGAGCACCGTTTTAGCACCGCCACCGTCACTTCACCGGTAGAGCATGACAGTATTCAAGGAGAAATGAGGTCCTCTCCTACCTTGAGTACAGTTTTCTCCCCCTACAAGGTTACAAAGAACAGGAAAAAAAAGCCCTTTGTATGCCAGAGCATTCGCAGTGCTCCGACAGCAGGAGGACACTTGTGTAAAGCAACGGCAGGTAATGATGCATAAAATGAGCATATCAAAGCTGCTGGGATTTTTTATGATTTCTGTTGCTGGGACTACATGAACAAGACATTTTATATTTTTTCTGTGATAAGTCTGACCCCACGCTGGAGGGAGCACACAACACTTAGGTGCCATGTTATACCAGAACTAAAGTATCTAGGCAAGACATGACGAAAAAACATGGATTACCCTTATCTTTTCCTTCACCTCCCTCAGCTTACCTCCACCAGAGATGGAGGTCAGCCCGAATGGGCCAAGAAACCCACAGCCCACAAAACTTGTTGCCCAAAACTGGCATGAATTTCACCCTCAAAACATTATGCTAAAAAAATTAAAAAAGAAGGTTTTCTTCTTTAGGAAAATGCTATGACATGAAGAGAACTGCCCAAACGGGCTGGGCAGCTTTAGCCTTTCACCGTTCTGTTGGTGGCATGAAAGAAATGAGAAAGTTCAGAGGTAGTTGTCACCTCTCTTACCAAGTGTTACTGGCTGGTCTGTCACCCTGCTGCCAGGGTCTCAGGCTCAATCCAGAGGAGCTTGGACATAAGAAATGAGGAACAGCTCAGCTCCCTGCACAACTGCCAAATATCCATTGTGCTCTGGTGGGGAGGGGTCATTGGTTTGGGCTTTTGGAGGTGAGGAAGAATGCAAACGAAGTTGAAGGTATCTATCTCTCAAATATGGAATACTATGTAAAAATAGTTCAGCAATTAAGCACTGTCAGTCCTCACCCCATTCCTCTCAGCCCAAATCTTGCTACTAGGGAGTAAAATGAAGCAAAACTTATAGCACGTCCAACTCCGTTTCCTTCAGTTCAGAAAGACAAGGATGTCTTTAGGATCCATGTCTTCAGGATTCAGTTTTTGATTCAGGAGATCTTGTCCAAAACTTTTATTTTGCATGAAATCAGCATTTGCTATTTATTGTAGGATGTAAGTCCACATGCAGCAGGGCTGTCCCCTTGGCTCCCGCAGGCTGCTGCAGACAGACTGGACAGAATTTGGCAGGATGCTTACGAATGCCTTCAGATCCCTTTCGGTATTAAAACAGTTAAGTTGACTTAATAGCTATTGTTTCCCTAGTAAAACCATTGAAGATGACATTTCACCATAAAGACTTCATTTAAACAGTGGGTATATGAAAATGTTTCAACACAAAAAGAGATTGCTGCCTAGTAAAGAGACCTCAAATTCTTGTGTTAGAGAACAGCTTTGCTCTTTATTTAAAGTGATGTTTTTTAATAGAGTCAGGAACCTCTGTTCATTTTTACTTTATTTTCTAGCATTTTACTAAAGTGTAATAACAAATCCCACAAAGTTTTGATATAAGTCTGGAAAGGAAAAGCGATCAAACCCGGGCAGAGGGACTCCCCAGGCAGGGCACAGCCTGCACCGTCCCGGACCCACGCAGCTCTCCAGCCGTGGAAGATGCCCGGAGAACAAGGTGCAGCCAAGCAAGGGAAGGAAGCGAGCAAGGTGGCCAGGGACCGACGGGAGCCTGCGGCACAGCAGAGATCGGCAGCCCCTGAGAGCAGGGAGAGCGGGGCTTATCCCCAAGGGAGCAAGAAGGGGCTGGGTGGAAGGGACTTTGCAATTTAGGAAGCCACCAAAGCCTGTTCTGAAGCCTAACATGAAGTCAGAACCTGACTTGACAAGACACACATGGGGGGATTTTTCTTGCAAACCTTTAAAACTTTCTCCCTACCCAACTCATGAGCTTTTTCCATTTTACAATTGTTCTAGCGCACGATTTCCTGAAGCCCAACTTTTGCATTCAGAGCCGCCTTGGTGCTTTCCAGGGTATTGGCTTTGAAAAAAGGCCCTGGCAGATCTTCTTTTTGGCTGCCTTCGAATCCTGTCATGGCATAGCTTCAATCAAGAGTCTTTCCATTTTTCCGTCCATGGGGAGGAACATTATCAGCACAAGCGATTATTTGTAAGAAACACTACACTCACTTGTAAGTGACTTGGTATCAGGTAGATGGGAAAATGAAAAGTGTACCGTATCGAGGTATCAATAATTAATAGCAGCTTAACAAGAGACTTCCTCCCTCCTTTGGGATTGAGATTTCTTTAGTTTGTAGTTTTGAGGTTTGACCATCACATTTCTATGGCCACTCGGCATTACAGAATGAGCAATTGCTGTCAGAAACACTCCCGGCATGCTGACCGCAGTATCTAGGGGGGAGGTACTCAGTGGCTGCTAACCAGAACAAGAGCTTTCGGGAAGGTTTCGAAGGAGGAACACTAAACCTTCCGCTTGACAAATCAGCGTGTCACAATAGGCCACAGAGATGCTTTGAAATAAGCTATGACAAGATAAAACCTAAAGATGCATCAAACAATCTTCTTTCCGCTTTGCAAATACAAAGCCCCAGTGCAAAACATTTTTAAAAAAAGCAGATACAAATCCACCCTGTGCTCCTCCCTCCTCATCTTCAACTGCTTGTGGTTCAAGCAGAAAAACCCATACTTCTGTCAAACTCTGGCAGCTTTCTGGCATGACATTGCAAAGTACCCTGGTACGTCACAGGGACTAAAGGGATTGACTCATCTTTGCATGCAGTCTGTGACTTTCAGAGATATAAACAACTTGCATTTTATTTGAATATACTTCTCCAGGTCAGAGGAGCACCAAGCAGCCACTCCTGAAGCTGTCATCAGTAGCTTGTTATTTTCTAGAAATTCCGTTTATTCAGTCTGTCTGTAATACCTGAAAAAAACCCCAAACAATTCCTCCAAGACAGATGCACCTTTTAGACATTTACCCACCACAGAGTCTTGTGGATGCTTAAGCAATACATTCCTCTGGCAAAGAGCTGACCAGAAGACATTTGGAGCCTCCCCAATCTGGTTTCAAGCTTGTCAGCACAGGTCTAAACCAAAACAACTAACCTGACACAGGTTGACCTTGCTTCGATTTGGACTTGGACAACACTATCAGCCTAAATTTTTTAAGGATTTTAACACACATTGGGATGGTCAGGTCCCACTCGATGCAAGTACCACGTTGACCAGGCAGTATCTGCAGGGGGTTATTGGTATTTATAGGCAATGGTAATGTTGTTCACGACTGACGACTGCTATTGGATTTTCAGGCACTATTATTATCAGTCTTGTTACCTACTGAAAACCTGCTGTGCATTCAGCCATCAGCTTTCTGTTGGCACCCCCAGCCTCTTTGACCCTATGCTGTTCTGCAGCTGTGGTTTTGGCAGTGAACTGGACCTTTGGGGCTTATATCTGCCAAAACTCAGCTATGCTCGATTGATTATTTGTCTTGGAAGGAGTTGCCATCCAGATGATTAGCATGGACCATTTTCTAACCACTGTCCAGAGGCAAAACTAGCTGAAACCCCACTGTGCCAAAGCCACAACTGCTTTTTTTTGGATGCTTTCTGCGTTGCCTTTCCTCCACTGACTGGGTGGATGATTGGGGAAATGCAAACCAGGGCTCTCCGGGGTGTATTTCCTGATGGCTGAGCTAACCAAGTCGTGCTTGTTGCGGTGACGTTTTTCATCCCCTTCAGCAGCATGCTGCACTCCAACCTTTGCACCCCAAACACCCTCTGTAAGAGCATCCTGAGCACCCACCTACACGCCCACAGCCTTTGCTTCTGCTGAAAGAACAAACTTGACCTGACAGGGCTGTAGTAACCTTGCCAAGTGAGCGTAGACTTGAACTTTAAACCAAGAGCCCTTCACTCTAGTTCTCACCCTGTTTGTTGGGTTTTTACCCTGCCAGCTCGCTCCCCAGCGACACAGTGCACAACCTGCCTTCGGCATCCAGTACGTGCCCGCAGCGTTGCTAGCACCTGCATTGCCTGGCTGAGGGCTTACCCTGTCCTCTATTGCCTGAGCACCAAGATGCTTCAAGAGGTTTGAGCTGAGCTCAGGATAAGACATCCAGGATTCTCCCCAAAGTGCCTGAATGAGGAAAAACAATACAACCTCTGCTTCTGATGAGAGCCACTCAACCATCTAAGCAGTGATTTCAGAGAAATAGCTGAAAATCAGGGAAGAACTAGCCAAACTGCACAAATTCTGCTTCTGCATCTTTCTTTCTGACCACCTGATGAGTTTTTAATGCACAAACCAAACTGGAGAATGAACACGTTCCCATTTGTTATTTGGGTTTGAGACATCAAATAAAACCACAACAGCGCAACACTGTCAAAGCCACGCTTGCAACGAAAACCAAGTTGACTGAATGGCACGTGGTTACCGTTCTGCAGTCTTTATGGTACTATTTATACAGACATCCTTTCAGCTAAAAAAATGCAGCAACAAAAAGACAGGTGAAAATGTTGTTTGCATAAACGAAACAAGCAGCAAAAGAACCAAGGGATTTTTAGCACAAGAACAATATTGAGGTGACAGATTCATTCCTACCAAAGTTAACCCATAGTTTCAGGGAGGTCTGCCCATTTTATAGTTTACCAGGACAACGATCACATCCACAAACTGCATGTGAGAGAGAAAGAGAGAGGGATGGAGCAGGCAAAGGACGTACCACCCCTTCATGATGCACAGGCCCATGCTGATAAATAAACCCAGCAGTGACCACATCTCTGCCTGCCCGGTTACTGCCACATTCTCTTAAATTCCTTCCAGTGATGATTTTTCAGGGCTGAGACACATTTCATCCAGTTTTCCCACTTCTCTTTACCCAAAGGCCACCACTTGCCTACACTTTCTAGCCAGCATCTTCAGTACATTTTGGTCACAGACAGGATTTCCCCTATATCATGGGCAGGGAAATTGCAGGGAGAAAAGACCCAAGCAGATAGAGAGCGGCGGGGCTGGAGACCAGCTGAATTAGGTTGCACCTGTATGTCCTAAACACAATTCCTCCCTTTTCTGTAGTTGTCCTTTGCATTCCTTCCTCACTGCCTGCCCTTGGAGATAACACCGGTTTCCTTGGCTTACCACAGCCTCCTTACCAGCCCCGACCACGCTCCCTTTCCCGGGGTTTCCTCATCAGCAGGTCCTACAGCATCGCTGCCGTGGCCCTGGCCCCTTCTGCTGGAAGTGGGAAGAGGGGGACACCCAAAGCTTGCTCTGAGCCAGGGCCATTACTCCTGAGCAGCGAGGAGGAAGATGAGGAATGCTGGCTTCCTGCTGTAGAGTATGTAAGCACCAGCCTCATTTCCACATTGCAGGGATATAATAATCCCCTTTTCCTGGGGACATGGGCTGGACTCCAGCAGTAACTTTGCTTTTGGCCTCCTAAGGTGAATTAGGGATCTCTAGTAATAAAAATAAATACCATCCAACCTTGGTAGCGCTTGGTAGCTTTCACTAAAGAGTGCCCCAGTAGAGCAGCTGCAGATTAAGCTCACTTTCTATCTGGTCCCAGAGGACCCTCTGCAAACAGCATCGACTTTTACTGCTCTCAACGACCAGTCTACGCTCCCAGATCAACACTGGCCTTGTTTCAAGGTCTTCCCCCCAAAACATTTTAGTACTTGTTTGTATTGCTCCAGGATGTCCACACACACGTCATTGACCAGACCCCTCGTGTAACCGCCAGCTTTAACCATGGATGGGATTGCTTTGGCCACACAGAGGCAGATCAAGATCTTCCAAATCTGTAACGGCAGTAGCTGCTATCACCCGAATCTGTAAAAACCCAGATTCAGTCAAGGAAGAGGTAAAAACAAAGTAAAACTTCTTCCCTGAAGTAAAATTCACTAGTTTTTAAGAATACCTGTTTATCTCCATTACCACCCTGCACTTGTTCACTTCAGCCTTTTGATCTGACCACCTCTGTCAGTCACCCGGACAAATCCTCTACCACTAGAGAATCTTTCTCCTTCACTTGGCCATTCACATCCCAGGGTTTATATATCTACGAATGAATGACAGAAACTTAATTAAAAGATTTTTTTATTAAAAATCAACGTATTTATACATTTGTACATTCCACATACTGCTGTATATGTTCACCAACATAACCATTAAGTCAGAAAGCATTAACAGTACAGATTTCCATCTGAACAAATTCACTGCAGGGGAACTTCAGTTTTGTAATCAATCAGACATTACAGAATGCCATTAACTTCTTTTCTTCTTTTCCCTTTAAAAGTAGCAGCACGTTTAATTATCAGTGTTCACAAGGCATAAGCCCCAAAGTGTTGTACAGCAAGAGAAAAAATTAATTAGTAAATATAGGTAATAGGAGGAGAGCTCACAATGAAAATGTATTAGTTGCTGCCTATTATAAACAGCAGGGTGTTAATAAAACACTTGGAGCTATGCTGAATAGAGACTGCAGCAAATTGGGAAGAATCATAAAATAAAAAGTTACTTCTTGATGCAACTGTATAAAATAAAATAGTTTTTAATGACATTCAGGATAGGAGTCCTGCAAAGAACAAATGTTGTTGCAAAGATTCAGCAGAGTCGGATAATGCTTGTGTGTTCAAACATGTAATAATGCTTGTGTGTTCAAACATGTAATAAAGGTCTCAGAAAACATACGCACACTCCACCCCTACCACCGCCTTTCGACAGTTGGCATTATTAGGGTTTCATGTGGTTGATGTAATAAAGTGACATTTTATTGAAGACAGATGTGCTCAGGAGTCCACTCAGAGCTCTCAAGATTTACACCCATGTCAATTAAGTGCTAGAAGAGCGACATTAACCAGGTCACAAAGGATGGAAAGTTTTTGGAGATTGGGAGCAGGGGGAGCAAAGAGAGAAGTTCTCATGGTAACCTGGACCCCCAGGCTCACCTCAGCCACCGCAGCACGGGCTGCCTGGAGAAGTCAGTTCTGTGGTACACTGTGTAACAAAACCCAATTGCTTATTTTCTCCAGATTTTGAGATCAGTATTCTTGTAATATTGTTAACTGTGATAACTTAACCCTTTAAATCATAGAAATTAAGATCTAACTGAATTCTTTCTCATAAATGTACAGCCATTAATCTTATTTTGAGCAGAGTGACAGATTCCGGGCAATTTTTTCTCATTAGTGTTTTTCCTCTCTTTTTGGCTTAGGGGAAAAACTGCATATGATGACACATCACAGGTAATTTTTATGTGAGGACGTGTGGAGATACGAGCAGAAAAGGGTTTAACGTGTATTTTTTGTATATATCACTGACCGTTAACAGATGATGGCTAAAAAAAGTCAGAGCTGCAATATTTCTGTAATTAGAAGCTACATGTTAAGTAAACATGCCCCAATATCTGCAAAAGCATCTGTGTGAGAGTAATCTCATTTATTATATCCTGGATCACAGGCACACTGTGGTATCAAAAAAATATCTGCATTACTGTCCTGGTTTTCACCCATACAAAGTTGGAGGAGATTCACTAGGGGGAAAAAAAGTGAGAGATGAATGCAAACACAAATAATTTAGCAAGAGCTAAATTAAGAAGAAATATTCTGCCAGAATCTCCTCTATCCAAGGGCAGGTCTAAGACACTACATTCCCTAATGGAGAGAAAAAGATTGCATCAAGCTTAAACTCCCAGAATCCATTTAATTTCCAAACTAGGAGGACGGTCAAAGAAATACTCCTCTTTCCTGACTCTCCTCCTTCGCGTATCCAGCCAGCAATTAATAACCAGATTACCACTCATTCCCTCCTTGCTGCTGCAGCCATACCAGGAGAACTTACCGCAGTAAGAACTTCCCACAGTAGCAATGCTATCCCAGGACTTCAGGTACATAAACCAAGAATGAGCAAACACAGTGCCAAAATAAAAGGAGGAATGAACTCAGGTTCTCCAAGGTGAAGCTCTCTTACCTAAGGGGTGTAGTTGTCCTACCTAAGGAAATTTGAAGGCAGACCTTTCATAAATTTCCTGGTGACCAAGTACAGAATACCACGCACCACTCTGATGCGGGCTGTCATCTCCTCTGCTCGAGTATTACCTTGGTCACTCAAGTGCTGCCTGCACAAGGGAAGAGCATCCTCCACCTGCCACCTCCCTGCTGAGCTCTTGCTCTACCTCAGCCTCACATTGTTTGTTTTGCTTTTTCTTTTTGTTATCACGGGACTTCCCTATTAATTTATCCAAGTGAGTTCTAGTATAAAATTTAACAAAGAAACAGGTAACAATGTACAAATCAAATGTCACTATTTTTCCAGTCCACATTTCTGAGGTCTAAAAGAATTAGATCCCCCAATTTAAATATTTAATCACTCTTTTGGTCATCCATGACTGCAAAAATGTCACCTTGCATTATTCCAATTTCTGTATTTGTTCTGTATGTACCATTGTTGCTACTGCTGCATTTTAGCTGAAGTACGAATCTGAAAAAATATCGAATATTAATAAAGAATTGTTTAACCTTTTGCAGACATCCCTTTTCATGCAATAATAATTAAGAACTTTCTTGTGGTCTGGAATGATATGATCTCTATTTCATTGCAACACTAGTCGACAAGACCAAGTTCATCACTCCCTAGTGGCTAGAATTAGTCTTAATTGTGGAGAGTGGTCTTTGTTTTAGTACCTCCTCATTAGACAGGAACAAAGAGCATACTGAGGATGCCTGCAGCAAAAGAAAGTATTTCTTACGAATTGCATGCTACTGTACACAAAAGGCTTATCAGATTTTTGTAAAAATCACTTCTCTATCAGCAAGTATTTTGAGGACAGGGGACTACAAATTTGTCTATGTTGTCATTGCCAGTTGTATACACAATGTTTGAAAACATGAATACAAGATACAGAAGAATCTGCTCATACCAGTGCCACTGGAGAATCACTCATGCCAGAATTAAGTCAGAAATACCCACATTTGTCCTTTTTGAAGGTGCCTTTCACTAATCATGGCTTACAGGTCTTTGTAGAAAGCGCTACAAAATTCCTTATTTGGATTCTATTTATTTTTTAAACCCCAACACAACAGCTATACTTTTCTAATTTCAAACTCAGGAAAGAGAAAGATCCAAAGGGCTTGTGCTTCAAAGACAAAGAAATGGGTATTTTTTTCCCCCTGGATGTAGTCTGGTTGCCCCTTCCTGAAGGCAGCACAATGCTTACAAGACTGTTTCATAGGCCAGCCTTTCCGTAACAGGAGACCTCTGCTGAGACTGCATCTAGAAGACACCATGCAGATACCCTATTTTGCTGAAAGTCTCCGCTCTGATTTGGGATGCTGAAACAGTGAGCATCCCCAACTCAACTGCATGTTGTCAGTAAATGTGGTATTTATTAGAGCTTTACAGAATTAAAAGAAATGCTTTGACTTTGAAATACTTAACTTTTATTTAAAGTTGTCATTTCTGAACCTCTCTTGTAGGAAGCTGCTTCTTTTGAATTGATTGCTTTAAAATGGTTAAATAGCAATGTGAATACTTAACTGCCCCGATAAGTAAAGGGTTCTTGTTATTTGAAAAACGGTAGTTTACAGAATGTTTTGTAAAATATAACAAATCCAGCACCCCTGTAGTGCACCTTTGTAGATTTCTTCCCAATTATACCTTCTTTTTGATTGCACAAAGTCATCTGCAAGTACTAAAACGTATCCTTGTGGAGTTCCAACCCGCCTAAGTTATGTTATAGCAAACATTTAGCACATCACCTGTACACTTAGGTATCACTACATCTTTGTCCTCCAAAGAAACTCTAGAATGATATAAGATCAATTTATTCACCTGTATGTACAGTACATTTGCATATTAATAAATAAATCAATATTAAAGTTAAGGTCTCTTCCCCCCTATAAAAGTGACTATAGTCTGACCAGCCAATCTGACTTCAGGGTTTTTTAGTTCCAAGCACAGATGTGTGAGGTTATCAGTTTCCACTCAGTTTATTATAGTAACTGTAGGACTAGAAACCTAATGGACCAGTGCTTACATTTAAATTCTGTATAGTGGGGCGGGGAAGTACAGTACTAAAAAGTGCATCAGAAGCCAACAATTTGTAGAGAAAAAAATCAAGTTCATAATGTGATCCTGGGGAAGAGAATCTAGCCCAAAAGAGGATATGCTGCAGCAAACATTATAACCAATGCACATCTTTGTCTTGATAGTAAGCTGCATGATGCCAGTCTTGTCACGTCATGCTCCAAGAATTCCAACTCCAATAGATGCCATCTTCACCTCTACAAATTTATCAACACCACATTCAGTGCAAAGTGACATTTCTTAAACTAACTGTTTGCCTTGTCTCCATAACATTCATCCTCACTGCGAAGAAAAGGCTCATTTTCTTTAACTGTTTATTACTATATACAGAAGAGCCTATATTTGCACCTCTCCATTTCTGGTAGTGAGTTTTCTATCTACATTCATTAGAAATCAAAAAGATAAGTGGCGATATTTCATATTTACTGGAAGTCTTCCCATTAAGCCAAAGACTAGATGTTCATCTTGATTTATACCTAAAGTAGCTGCACTTTGTTCTTTTTTCCAGCCCACTTTCAATGGGGTGTAAGTCACAGGAACCTGTGGGACCGGAACATGATTTCAAGTCTGATCACTGGAGCTGGAAGAGTGACGAGTCATGTTTGAATTTGGATGTCTGTTTGCAGCACAGTGTGTGTGGACCATACCCCCATTTGGGTATCTTACAAATACAGGCTCACAGAAAGGATTTTGGCACACCTGACAGACCTTTTTGTCCGAAAGAAGAATTCGGGTTCCTTTTTGTTTAACCTAAAGAGAGGGAAAAAACCCCAAACATTAATCTGGCATGAAAGGAAGGGAAATTACGAGGCCTATAATTTCAACTGTACCAAATGTACAAACCCGGTCAATGATAGAGGGAGTAGGAAAAACCAGCTTGAACTATTTAACCTGAATTCAATTTCCACATTCATACTCATTCATTTTCATGCTTCCTCTTAAGTACTGTTTTTTCTTCCCTTTTTTTTTTTTTGCTTAATAAAGAAAAGCACTCACATATTTAATGTAACTGAAAACTTGATGCAGCTTCCTAAAGAAGGTCACAGGACAACTCCACAGGAAACTGAGCACTGACATATTTTTATTCCAGACAGATTCTGCTGGATATACCGTCGTTAGAACTAAACACATTTAAGAATCTGCTGAGAGCTTTAAGCAACACAGCTCTAGCTTGGAATAGAAGCAAGCTTCACAAATGAATTTACTGCTAACAAAAGCTACTTACAAGCTTCAATTAATACTAAGTGCTGGGTAAACTTTTTTTGCAAATTCTGACAGGTCTCAATCCTAGTGAGTTAGCATTCTTTCACATTTGTTAAAGTTTCTGCAAGAACTTCATTAATCTGTAAATCCCAGATTCACTTACTTTCAGCCCAGAAAGTTCACCGAAGTTGTTTCTATTTCAAGGCCCTCACCTTTCCTTTTGTTTTACAGAGAAAGTATAAAATTAAGTTTGATCCTAGTAGTCATGGCACAAAACTAATAAATACAGCAAGCAAAATTGCCATGGACATGAAGACAACTATGTCCTAATTCTTCAAACTTCTTCTGACTATTATGTATCAAAGAACTTAATTGTAAAGCTTCAAAGTGCCTCTGTTTTAAAAAACAAAACGAAACAACTTACCTTCTCGTGTTTGTAGATTAAGTTTTCAGCTTGTGCTAACCCAAGTGTAGCCTGAGTCATTCTTTTTGTATGAATGCTTTGCCTCACTGCTCCAGCCAGGAATGGGGAGAGGAGCTGCACTGACCAGCTGTCAGGCACCACCTGCAAAACTAGAGCCGCATCAAATTCAGCAGCGTGGTTATTCAAGAGATCCACAGCAGCCATTACTACTGCACAATCCGAAGTGCCTGGATTTAGATACACTGACAGCAGCATATGGAAAAGCCTCCGCCTGTACTGCACATCTCTGTTCTCAGAGTTCCATACACAGTATTCTTCAGCAGCATGGAAATCCTTTAACTCGTGGACAAGGATATGCAAAGCCTTCTCATGTTCTTCCAGTTTTCCATATAAAATTGCACTTTCCATATGAAGGTCTGTGCCCTGGATTTTGTCTGTTAAATGAGAAACAAGGCAGTATTTGCTCAGTGGAGTAGGCTCCCTCTCCCAGAGTCAATGCAAACAAGCCCACAGAACCCAACTCCTGCTATCTTTGCAGGGGTGCTCGTAGCTATAAAGAGGACAGATGTTTCTAGGTACAAGAATGCCTAGATGTACAGAAACACATCTAACAAAACAGCACCATAAAATACGGGAAAAAGAAATTATTAAATAACAGTGATAAAACCAGTGTCACCTCTTTTAAACTTTAGCATGTCAGCCTTGCACATTTCTGTGCACACTACTACCACGTGTGATAAACTGTAAGATGAAGCTGCAATATTTTAAACCTCTGCTTCTCCCGATATTATAGAAAATTACAGAATAGTCTAAAGTCCATAAAAGACAATAAAGATCAAGAAGTACCTCCCTTTAAGAAAAGGACTGTACAAACCCTTAATCCAATCTGACAGTTTAAAGTTAAAGTGTCAGCAACAGGCAGGGGGAATGGCAAGTTCATCTGGCACTTCAAGATAAGACAGAAAATCCTCTACTTACTGTAAAACTGACAAAGATTTGGAAAGGCCTCTGTAAAAGGTATGGAAATACAATGCTTTTCTCCCCAAAATATTTTGTATTATCAAGAAGGAACACACTAGCATGCACTGATCTCACCTTCAAGTAAGATAAGAATTGTCATGTTAGAAATCCTGTGTTTTGAAGTACACAGATTTCAAGAGAATAATCCATCTTGTAACTCTTGCCTCTAAAAATTGGTTAACAATTAGAAGATGAAAATGAGCAAGAGTTTCAATGACTGTGTTATACTTGTACATTATCTGCCATATAACATTTTGCTGACTGGAAAGGCAAGGGGACACTAAACGTTGGTTCCAGAAGATAAAACATTAAAAATTAGCCATTATAAGCATTGGGCAAGGAGAAACTTTAGCTCAACTATTGCTTGCCTTATACCAATAGTAAGACAGATGTTTCATTTTTCACTTAAAAAGATGTTCATTTTTTTTTAGCACAAACCCCAGCTTTCAGGGTGAGAGTGAGTTATGGACAACAAACAAGTCCTTGGTAATCAGATTCCTCAAAGCTTTGCTTCAGTTCACTGAGAAACAGACTGTTTAACAAATAAACTTGTGACAATCTTTTGCAAATGGAAGACTCAAAAGTTACATGCTCATTATTAAAAAGAAACTGATTATAAATTAAGAAGATAATTGTATGAAAATATTTTTTCTGGCTAGTTACGGTACTCTGTCTTTGGTGCAGCGGCAAATATACCGCTGTACCTCATAAGCTATGGGAGATCAAAGACAACACTAACAAATACGCTTGCTAAATTAACTTGTGTCTGTTAGAAATATAAATGGTAAGCCCATCAACCAAATACACCTAGAAACCTCAGACCTTTTCGTTTTCTATCCTTAACGAGTTTTCTATCCTTATTTTGTTTTCTGCTGGAACTGACATATAGCATTTATAATACACAACACGCATCTTACCCAAAATAAAGTGAATCCTGTAAAGATCAGATTTCTGAAGAAGACTGCGTAATTTAAACAGCAGTTCAGTTGTTTCTGTGCAATTATCTGTGGTTACAGATTTTAACTGAAGTATTGCCTCCAAGTACAAGACAGCTAGATGAGTATGGTACTTTTCTTTCTACAGATGAAAAGAACAATGTTAGCTCAGTTTACAAAGACAACCCCTTCTCCCCACCAATAACAGTGATGAATATTTACATAATTACACAGAAATGTGTTTTAATTAATTTAATTTGAATTCAAGTCTTTTGTTCACATAGATAACTGACCCGGATCCCCTTCACAACATACACTGTACCTATAGTATGGGATCCTCTGTTTCATTAATACAGATATTTGCAAAATGCAGATGTGAAACATCTTATTCCTAAACCCCTCTTCACCTTAAACAAGCTCTATAAATAGCTTTTTCTTGTTCAAAAATTATTTCCTTTCAAAAGTTCACCTAATGAAAGTCAATGCAGTAAAGTAGATTTCTCCTTTGAGTACAAGTATGATCTCCACTGTGTCTTCTCCTTTTGTTTCCCTTGCAAAATGAGTAATTTTGATCTAATTCATTCTTCCTCATATTCAGGTATGTTCTTTGACCTTCTCTATTTATGCAATAAAATTTGAGAAATCTACCAGAGGTAGACAAGCACTCTGAAGACACAGCATTTTTTCTGTTATCCACTACCCAATATTCATCCAAACAAGTTGACGATTTGACTGTTTGGAACATTCTCACTAAAGCATTCACAGTAATCTAGTACTTTCTAAAGACCAAATCAATTTATAACTCAGTCTTTACTAGCAGGTACAGCAGATTTAATTGTAAACTATTTTTGTTACAAATATTCTACAAGACACTATGTTTAACTCAAAAAATTTGTTTGAAAATATTCATCACATCAGAAACTAGTACATTCATTTGCCATGTCATCACACACCTAGACGTATTTGCAATAGTGACAGAGGGAAACCATTGATCTAGCATGTGTATTTGAAGAATGTAAATTAGTGACCTGGTCATCAGTTCTGTTGAGTTCTTTCAACGTTCATTTCCTTGCTTTGTTTGCAGGTTAAAGTAACTTCTCCTGTGCTTAAAATGCCTCATATCCAAGCACCATAAAATGTTTGGCTGCTTCTGTATTGTGCTTAAAAACCCAAAGGTAGAATATACTGTCACTTGTGAATGCATCTTTTGGACATTCAACATCTAGAGTGGTTTGGAATTCTACAGTGAGAGCTGCACGGTTTAATTCTATCATTAATTGCTCAAATCTCTCCAGAAGGACAGAATAAAACACACCTACATGTAAAACACTGAATTAGCAATTTTAGTGTCTTGCTGCCACAGTGCAATAGGATTAGCAGTTGCTTAAGCATTTTTCTATGATCTTACCAGACAGGAGGTTGAGCCTCATCGGAGAAACAGAAAAGTATGCAATAATCAGATGCAAAAAACCGCACCTCTGAGGGGAGGTAAGCAACTGTCTTGCCATCACAAGAGTTAAAACGTTAAAAATAATGCAGATATCTGCTCCTTATCTTCTACTTTGATCTTAAAAGCACTCCTTTTCTACTTGGGAGTACATCTGAAAGCCTTCAAAATATGCTTTTTTCTTCTATACTTCCGCTTTTTTCAGAGTTGTTCATCACAGTCCGCATTCTGAATCCTATGCCTATTTTTGGAATTCTTGTAGGACTCACCTCTATTTTTCTTTCCAATACTAGATGTTCTAGATATTTAACACGTGCTTTAGGATATTTGTTAAGGCTACTGATGATATCATCTGGATTAATGGTGTTTTTCTCCTGTTCTTCCAAAGGCCTTTTAGTGAAAATCTGTACGCCAACCTAGAAAGAGTTAATTGCATGTAGGAACTTAGTGGCAACCATTTTATTAACTTTTTATTTTAAATACTTATTTAATAGCACTATTAGTTAGTACATTATTCAGGAAGATAAACAACACAAAACCCTGC
>NW_009623636.1:17096-20565 GCF_000690535.1 Cariama cristata
ACACCACCAAGATTACACTACTTGGTGCTCATCGTGATCTCACTCCGATCTCCATTACCTCAATTCATAGTCTATACATTGTCCAGCCTATAAACCTTGTGTTGGGCACAACCTCCACCAGCCACAAAAAGTACTGAACAGATCTGCGTAACAGCAGAACAAGAGAGACTTCAGCCTTTACAGTAAGAAAGCTTAAGTTAGAAACCAGAATGTTTACAGCCTTATCAAATGTGATGATATACACAGAGCAAGCGACTTCTACAGCGACCAAACGAAAAGTTTAGAAATCTTGTCATTGCATGTAATAACCGAGCTTTAAATTAATACAAATTGGGAACTGACAAGTTCCAACAGCACAGACTGTCTAATACAGCATCAAGCATCCCGTTTAACAGCACACCATAATAATGGATGCTACAATTTATTTATTTTTTTTTTAAATTTTGGCGGATTAAATTAATTCTTACAGCAATGAGGTTTTGTCTTGAATGAAGGTTATTTATTCCACATCCTACTGTATAGATATATTACCCATCCCTGGAATCCTTTTAAAAAAGAAACAGCAGCAACAGTTAACCCATTAGGTGATTTCGTTTTGGTTTTTTTTTTTTTAACATCTGAAAATTATCTTGCTTAATATGAGGAAAACCAGAAGATATGCTGTATTTTTCATTGTACAGCACAACGTAAACTTTGTTTTCAGAAGAAAGAGTGGCAATTATCACCGGCACTTGTTAACAGAGGGACTTACAATAACTGAGAAACCTGGAACTCTTCTTCTGTTGATCACTATTTAACTGGCACTAAATATTCTGCAAAAATGGTCCAATTAGCTATCAACATTAGTAACAACGCTAATGAACACCCAAACACCACTGCAGGGAAATACTGATGTTCTGTAAAAAGTACACCAATCACAAACCTCTTCATTTTTTTGTAAAACCCATTCAGAGTATTTCCACACTAGATCTTGGTCTGAGCAGAATGTAAGGAAGTCTACTATATATTCATAGAGATCTGAACGTGTAGAATCTTGAATGTCTCCATCAACTATTTTCACCCATAACTGCAACAAAAACACACAGAGATTAACGTGCTTAAAACATGTACTAGCTCTTCCAACTCAAAATTTATGTGAGCTACTACAACACCTAGTATTAGCTATTAGTATCTGTGGAATTAGAAAGAGCTCCTAGGAACACCAATTGCAAGGGAACTCAGTGGTCACTAAATTTATGCCATCACAGGCTTTTCTTACACCTGCCATATTCAGCTAATTCAGACCCCGTATCGTGTGGGTTCTCATTCCGAGTGATCGGACAAATACTTCAGGAGGAGGTACACTAATCACAAAAAAAGCTTTCATCAAAAAGTCCTTTTCTTCAATGCATGGTACAATTTCCATGTGTTCTGCGTGTGCAAGATTAAAAGCAAGTGATACAAACAATTTAGAAGAAAACCTGATTTTTTTTCCTCTTCTTTCATTTTTACTGAAGAACTTTAATTACCATGTGAGATTATTTTTATAAACATTATAATTGGAATTAAAAGGTGACACATTGAGCAGGCCAGTTTAGCAATAAACCTTGTTCCTTGAAACATAAAGAAAAATATCTTGCATATAACAAAGGTACACACTGGTTTTGTTGTCCTTACTGGTTTTCTGGTCTGGAGGTTACTATTTACATGACCAATTTGAATGCATTTGACAGCGTTACTGTGATTAACATGTTCAAAAAGCCACACAGTAAGGCAAACTACTTAAGGTATTGGATATGGTCCAAGACACACATGCTATTTATTTATCAAGATCATATTAATTTTTCCAGATGAAGTTTGGCAGACAGGAATAACAAAATTATTTAGTTTGCAGTCTACAGACCACTGCTAGTCCTAGTGACGACAGAAGTGGGGTCCCCAAAGGCATTACTAACCCAGCTGAAACCCACAGATCTTGCAGAATGTGTTCACTGTCCATCATCAGATAAGGAAAGAAACTCTCCGCTGCTGTCAGTGTCTGGCATGAGATTACAATACTGCTTTGCTGCGTGTATACAGACTACTCAGCACAGGGTATGCTTCTGATGTCCCTCAAACACCTTTTAAAGTAATCTCTTGATTATTTTAGCACCTCTGTCCATCTTTTAAGAGTACAAACATGTATTCTGGTATGCACAGTTTTGCTTGAAAAATAGCATACAAGCATCTAAAATAGCTGTCATCTTCAGTAAGCTCTTCACATCTAGTATATTAGTTTATTCAAGGAAGTCTTAGCATAAGTGTCTCATATGGTTTACAGATGACATTAAAAGCTTTATTCTAACCTGAAGTGCTGCAGCATCCTGACCATTGTAGTGATACAGGAGACCAAGGGCAAAATACCTGCACAGAAAGAGAAAATAGTATTAAAATTGCTAGATCTTTCCTACCAATTTCATTATGGTTTGATTAACACAGAATATAACAAATAACTGCTTACAGTGACAGGTACCTGGCCACGTCCACACTTGAACTACTACTTGTCTGTAGGTTTTTTTTCAGAATCAAGGGAGAGAAGTTCTGTCCTAGAAATGTGTCCATGTCTCTCCTGTCTCTAAGTCAGTTTCTAGTTACCAGCTCCAACTTAAAGTATGCATTAAATTAGAGATGAATCCCAGTTCTTTTAATTTTATATACAGACTTCACACACAGCTCCAAATAACAAATATTCCTCCAATAGTTAATCAGCTGTCACTAAGTCAAATTTTGTGATGCTTACTTAAAACTCTGTTTTACCACCAGAAACATTATTTTTCTTTACTGCAGCATGAAATCAAGTCAGGCAAGGAAAAGCTTTGTACAGTGCCATTACAGTGGTTTTTTTGTGCGCTGTAATAAAAATATAGCTAAAGATCTGTACCAGCTGTTCTCATGCAACGATGTTCTACCATTTCTATTCAAAGTTTGCCATGCAAACCATACTTACCAAGACGATTTAACAGAACACCTGAAATAAATGAAACTACCCTAAATCTAACCACAATTAAAAGACTCCACCTCACCACTGTAGTTGCTACTACTACACCACACAATTTAAAGATTAAAGAAATTAAATCCAAGACAGAGACACTACCTACGACTGCAGTTTGTATTTTATACATTTACTACCTAGTGTTTCCTACTTAATGACAGTCAATTCTCCACCTGCTGGCATTTCCAATTTGAAGTCATTTGTAGTCATCTTAAGCAACGTCCTTTTGGTGAATCAGTGGGAGCACAGAAAGTATGCAATTCAAAAGTAAAATATCTTTCCCTGAATAAGCAACTACAATTTTAAAGCCACTAGCTGGTTAATGGCTTCTACCTAAGGTAGTGCATGCTTTATGGTATCTTTTCATTCTGTCCGAGTACCACTACTGCACCCACTGAACTCTCACATTGTCACAAGGGCAAACAAATCATTTCCCCCGCCCCACCCCCCCCCCCCCCC
>NW_009623636.1:20596-43671 GCF_000690535.1 Cariama cristata
TGTACCAATCCTTTATTTTTGTGTTGGACAGAGCAACTTTCAGGGAGAACTCTGTATTTACCAGCATAAGACAGAATGCATTGTCTTTACCTCAGACTGTCAATTAATACCTTTACACCAACATTTTTAAATGTTGACAAGTCAGACCAAGTTGTCTTTTGGACCTGAAAGCACAGAATCTACAAAGATTTGAACACGTTGCTCTAGAAGCCAATAGCATTTAAGACAATTTTCCCTCTGGTCTCAAAGGTACAATACTGAAAAAATCCACTCACTTTTTGTGTTTTTCCAGCCAGGCAGCACTATCTGTTAAAAGACAAAAGTTCTCTGAAACTAGCAGATCCAGCAGGCTTTCATGATTTGCCTCTGCATATAGCTTGAGTAACGCTGTGTCAATATCTTCCTTGTAGCCATTTGCAACCTCAGTGCTGCGGACTTCATTCAAGTAACTCATGAGGAATCGTTTGCATTTTGTCATCTTCTCCTGGTCCCCTTGAGTCAGCTGGTTTAGGTCCGCGTACTCATGCAGAGGGGGATGAGACCGTATAAATGAAGAGGAAGTAGGCAACAGGAAGGGGTAGAGAGAGATCAGCTCCCGGACATCAAGCTGGCCGCTTCTGCAATTACAGTGTCAAACTAGATGAAGCAAAAAGAAAGAAAAAGTATACATAGGCACAAAAAAATAACATACTGGGAATGTGTGCTCACATATGCTTAGAGTCAGGACACTAACAGGATGTCAGTTTCTGGAAGTTATTGCCTTCTATGCTGGAGAAAATATATTCAGAACAAATTTGGAATTTTTTTTTTTTTGCTATATCTATCCAAACTTGTTTATCATTCTTCTTCCTCCTCTAGACATTGAAAGCTCTGAGAATTCGGAAACTGGCCAGCCTTTCGCTTTTGACATCCCACAGCTGTTCTGTGGCACATACAAGAATCAGCTAAATAGCCTTAGTGCAGTTCCTAGGACTGTCCTAAATTTCATCCACACATTACGGGAGCTAGTCTTCTGATGCAAAAAAATAAAATTAAAAAATGGAGAGAGTGAATCCTTTCAAGCAAGCCACAAAGACTGTGCAAGCGTAATTCTGTAGAAAACAGCAACTTCCCGTAGCAAACTAAAGCTTTCAGAATACGTGTTTGGATGATGAAAACATTTTCCCCAACCCTAAAACGCACAGGATTCCTCCTTCAGCTCACTTCTTAAGGACGTTCTGAAAAAAACCCATGGATGCTGATTATGCATCTAACCAATAAGTAGTGGTCTACTGTACAGGCATAGGTCTTGGGTGTACGTCTATGTCAGACACCACGGAGTGGCTTTTCTGCTTCGCATGTGAAGGGCGTCTATACTTTCTCCAGGAGCAAGTTGTTACATAGATATGCTACACAAAACATCTATCTTTCAGCCTAGATTGAAGAAATTCCTCAAGCATTTGAAGAATGCATTTTGTGACAGAAGAATAAAACAAGAAGTTTTTTCACACATGGCAAACAGCTCCCCAGTTTTCACAGCTAGGATGACTCCTCTTCCCATGCCTTGCTTTAGAAGAACAGCAAGGAATCAGGATTTGTATTTTATTTCACTGTCAAAGTAATTATTCAGATTTCATCTTTAAAGATAAGCATTCCTGAAATGCAGGAGATACTGTTGCTGAAAAAATATCAAAATGAAGGGACAGTTCTCTAAAAGAAATCCTGGTTAGTTGCTATTTTGTTGCAAATAAAACTTTAAAAAATTATTTATCTAGTGATCAGCAACCTCAAAAAGACCAGCCCTTCACAACCTTCATTGGAAAGAATTCCCAAAAGAAACAAGTTATAACCACGGAAGTAGACGAAGCAGCAGATTTCTGCAGGCAATAAAGTGTGAAAGATTCTCAGGAGCAGGCTCATCCCTTCCCTACTGTTGTGAAGGAACTAAAGCAGCGGGGCATGCCCCAAGTTGTTCACTTCTTGCCAGAGACACAGCTCCAAAACCATCCAGGAAATATGAACTAGTAGAAAGCATCACTAGTAGGTGGCAACACCTATTCAGAACTTTTTAAAAAAAGTAAATACTGTCCTTTGGCTACAAAAATCTATACCAGAACAATGAAATTTTGGGAGGCAGCAGCAACAGCAAATTTAAAAGCAGCAAATATCCTGTTCTAGAACCTAGTGACTGCGAAGCATGGGAACAGCAACACGAACAAGAGAGGACCATGATAGAGAAAAGTCTGAACATGGGAAGCCTTCCTGTGAGAAGAAGTTTGAACAGTAAGCTTTTCTGATTCATACACAGAGCTCCTACTGCCTAAAACACACCTCTACACTAGAAAGGCCAACCTCTAACCAAGAGTGAAGTGTTCATGTCTACTTTGCAGATTTCTGCGGTTAAAATTGCCTTTTAATCCCTCATTTCAGACTTGATATTTGGTTTTGAAACTCTTAGATCTACATTATGATAGAACTCACAAGTAAATGAGGACTTTTTAAAGAAGAATAACCACCAAGAAATAGCAAGTTGTGTCAGTGGTGTGACCTGATCCTTCACAGAGTATTTGGGCTTTCAGTATGAACTTGTTACATCTCATTTAGCTGCAGTTAGAGTACTGTATTACACTAGAAAATTAACCCTATTTAAAGAAAGAAGAGATGATTTTTTTCCCCTCCAAGGCTCTTCACTGGTTTCTTTTAGAACAAAAGCTAACCCATAACTTGAATGACATCAACAGGCTACTCAAAATTAATGCAGAAGCAAGGAGTCTTGATAAATCTGCAGAAACTTAAGTATAAACATTGGTTCCCTTGTGGGTTATGCTGGCAAGTATTTGAAGATGGCTTAAGCTTGAGATGGAGACTATGACCATGGAGATGGATAAAGTTAAAAATGCTATATTTAACATGCCACTTTTAATAAGTCTTAAAACATTTTCCAACTTCTACAGTAGCTTCTGCATCCTTTCATCTTACCATCCAACTTTTCCTAGATTAGGAAGCAGTAGTTCAACTTCGAACTTCACAGATTCTGGCCTTAATGACCATCTGTTTCCAAAAGGAGAATGAAAACCAGCTTCCAACTCAAGCTAGCCCAAACCCTGGGCTGTGAATCACCAGTGGTTCTCTCAGCAGGTCTGACTCAAGCTCACATTGTACAGTTTTGCTCTCCCCACAGCAATAGTAATCAACAATCAAGCAGCCTCCTTAAAAGCACAGTATCATCCAGAACAAACTTCAAGAAAAACACCAAACACTAAACAATGACCCCACCTGCATGAATGGTGAACATTCATCTCAAGGCTTATGGCTCCTAGGATCTGTGGGTGTCTTGTGGCTCTCTCCACCATATTTGGAGGAAAGAGTTTAGGAGCAGCAACAAAGGACCTCATCTCACTTGAAAAACACATTTGAGTCTTCAGCTTCTAGCATCTCAGGTTTAGCAAAATACAGCTAGCAACTTACCACAAAGCAGAAAACAGGCTCTTAAGACAAATCTACTTCCCTTCAAGTAATTCTGCATTAGGTCTTTTTGGGCTTCATATATACAAAACAATGCAACAGGCAGAATCTACAAGTTTTCAGGAAACTTCGGTCTAAATTCAGACCCTTAAATTTACAGATATGAGAGATGCCAAAGAAGCCTACATGATTTAGCTGTTTTGTGTTTTGCCTAGATTCCACTGATTGTAATAGAGGCTTATATTCTTGAATCACATTTAAAATGCAAATCTCAGAGTCCTACTTCTTATGTCTCCAGGTATAAGTACCTTTCCAGTGTAGGACAGACTTTAGCTATAAGTCTCTCTATAGCCTTTCCCAGGTGAGACAACACTCTGAAAAGAGTTAACATTTTGATTTGTTAAAAAGACGAACAAAGTTTAGAAAAGTTCCAGTATCTGGCATGTCAGATTTAAGCAACATCTAATCAGTGAAAAGACAGAACCAAACACACTGGAGAGAAATAGTTTCACTGTGACAGGTACCAACATCTCAGCAAGACATCTAGAATTCAGCAAATTGCCTGCTAAACATTGCTGTTTGGTCTAACTGCATGCAAGCCTCCAATGACAGCAACATGAAATAGCAAAAATACAATATATAAATCACAACTGTATAACACAATCACAATTCTGTTGTTGCTTATAACAGAATTTGTCAGACCAAAGAAGCTCCACTATGACAGCTCACTCAGTTTAAAGTTAACAGATCCAGCTGAAGAAAGTTCTCCTCCCTTTATTGAACTATTTGAGTTTCAATAAAGCTACTGCTTCCTTCCTTTTTGTCAACCTTATTCAGTATTCAGAAGTATCAGCATAACCAAAAGGAACTTAATAGGAAAGTATCCTCTCAAAACTTTCAACGTTTAAGAACTATGAAGTTAAGCATAAGATATAACTGTATCTTGACAAGGTTGTCCAAGAAGGATTATTGATGCAAGAAAACAAGACCTTTAGTACAATATAATAATTTTTCCCCTGCTAGCCTGTAACTGAGATATTTTCTGAGGAGTGACACAACCCCACTTCCTATTTGGCCAGAAGTAGGCCCACATCACACCAAGTTCTTGAAGGTACTGCTGCTGCTCCGTTTCACTGCTAAATCTATCTTTTCTCACAGAGGTACCAAATTTCCCTTTGGCATTTTAAGACTGAAGTTATTTCTGACTAACACTACCTTGAAACACCTGCAGAGCAACATATGGAGATGGGAGGAAGTGTATACATAGACTGCCATTACCTTTCCATTTTTCCTCTGAGCATCAGTAAGTCTAAAATGAACAAGATTGAGCGTATATTGGCACATAACCAGATATTACTTGAACTGAGTGTGTTCACCAGGGCTGAAAATCAGGGAACCTGGATTCCATAACGAGTTTTTCAGAGTCACCAAAATACTCTGAATAGCTTATGTATGGCTGGCCAGAAGAAAAGCACAGAAAACTTATCTTTGCTTTCTCCCCACAGCAGACTTCAGCAATTCATGAACAGTGGTTCTGCTTTGGAGTTGCAGCTTTTAGAGGACAGGAACATCCTGGGATGCTGATTCAGCTCCAAAATTAATGTCTGGACAGCATGTTTTCTCATGAAGCATGTTTCTTTCTATAGAGGAGCTCCCATAATCCTGTTCATTAAGGCTCATCTGTCGGATGGAGTTGGACGGAGGCTGCATAACTGATCTTGGCTCCTTCCACAAAGTGCTGGAGCTCCCTGCAGGATACATTTCCCCCTCTTCACTGCTTTTAAGAGATCCTCAGGCCACTACCAGTAAGGCAGGACCCCTAGATTAAACCCCACAGGGAATTATTGCCAAGGTAGGGTGGAATAAAGCGATAAAAAAAGAAGTTGAAGTGTTAGCCACAGCCAAGACAGCTGCAGAGCTATACTAGTCTGGCCACCCAAACACACCTAGACAATGAAGACACTTTATGGCCAATACAACCTCAACAAGCTATTTTACCAAAGCTGGCCACACTCAAAAAAAATTGGGGACACACACACACACACGACACGGACGGACGTCAATCGGAAAGCCACATGGAAGGGCTTTGTGGGAATATTGTAAAGGATTCCTAACTGTGTACAGCTTGTACTTCTACTTCAGATACATAAACACAGCAACAATTCAGTCTAGTGTTTGGAAGATTACAGGGAGAAGGAAGATTGCAAGTTGCTCACTAATGCCAAAAATTACAAGGTGAAACAGAAAGTGGCTGTGGCCAAAACAAATTGCCACTAAATGTTGTTCAGGTCTTCCCTGTCATTCTCTAATCTTCAGTCAGTGTACACTGCCCATTCAAGTCCAGTGACGCCCATTATCCTGGTGAGCAGGAGGTCAAATGGCAAAGTCCCTCATTAGTAGTAACGTTTCCCGGAGCTTTACTTTCCTTGATACATTTCCATAAACCCAAGGACAACTTTTTTCCCTATACTGTACACACTTACAACACACAGCAAATTGTCTAACCTTAAGCCTATTCCATAGACTCTAAACTGATTTAAAATGAATTTCAGCAGATAACAAGGAGAGTGATTTTATGTGGTCAGCAAGGATTACACTAACTCTGGATAACGCCCCATCACAGAATGAGGCACGGCTAGCAGAAATGAAATTAACAGATAAAATAAAGATAACAAGCAGCATTTTTTGAATGAAAGTGGAGTACCAAGGTCAATTTGTAAACAAGTGACCGCTGAAACAGCTAAATCAGGAAGGTTAGTACAGACTTCAAGAACAAATAATCTGTGCTCTGGAAAAGGCTCAGCAGAACAAGTGTTAAAACAAATTCAGAATCAGCATCCTCAAAAAAATGAGTGCAATTGTGTCAATAATATTTAAATTGCAACTTTCTGTTAAAAGTTTTTTCTTAAAAAACAAAAATAAAATAAAAAAGAACCAGGCAGTTTTCATGCTGTAAATTACAGCACAAGCTCAATAATAAAGCCTTGACCTTCATGGGCATAAAGTAAAAAAATCTCCACAGGTACAACAGTCAGATTACAGGATTACAGCCTTAATGCTACTGTATGTTAGCAGCCCAAAAAATCAGTTGCATTAACTCTTCAGTTTTAAAGTTGTTTCAATGTTACTCTGTTTGTACCCCCAACAAAATCATTTTATCACAGTGAACTCACATCTGCATCAAAAACATTCAAGCGACTAAGCTTTTAAAACCAAGAACACTAGCTCCTTATTTAAAGAAGATAAATTAATAAATTTCTTGTCACACAATTACCTGAAGAGTTCTTTTGCTTCAAGGAACTGAAGCTGTGCAAACTGTATAAAACCTGCTTGCTGCAGGATTCGTTTGTACATTACCTATGAAAGAGAAGGGGGGAAAAAGGTTTATTATATTTGTAAGGAGTTATTTACATAGTGCTAGTCACTACTGCAATAACTACCTGCCAAAACCACTGAACACACGATCTTCAACCAGACCTGTCAAGTTAGATGTAAAATAAAGCCTCATTCCTCTACATTTTAAATTCTATGTACCCGAATATACTGATTCTGCTGCCCGGACCCAGTTTCTTATACAAAAGCGTGCAAACACAACACTGTTCACAAGTACTTACTAAAGGCAAAGTCAACAAAAAGCAACTTTAAGTTTTCTTATTCAAATAATGACTTATCTGACATCGGTCTGACTTGCCTCACGCTTTTGCTTGTGGTATTTGCAAACACAAACACCAATGGTCACCTTGGAAGTTCCCCATGATCCAGCAGGCACAAAAAACCCCCATTTAAACTCAAGGGTGGTCCCACTTGACCACACACAGCCAACTTTCTCCCCGTCTCATCTCACTTCTTCAGCAACCTTGCTGGTGATTCTCATAGTCTCATCCCCAGCTGATGACCATATTTCTGACTTTCTGCCAGTTTGCCAGATTGGTTTTGGTTTTTTTAGGGTTTTTTTATTTAAACAAACAAAAAATACTTCTAAAGCAGTTCAACTTATCCAATGTGCAGTACATTATGCAATGTTCATAAAAATATGGTTAAAAAGAGGAGCATGAGTAAACCATACAAAAAGCTATGTATTATGAAGTTTTATTGTTATGGTCATGTCTAGACAGAAAAAAGTTTTACAAGAAGTTCACTATAAAGAACACAAAACTACTGTAAATGCTAGGTATTTATTTAATCTGAATGGTCAATTAGTTACCATGAGATTAAATGAAACCCTCATGCCCAGAATACTTCCCATGGCAAAAGAGAATTACTAAAAGCAAGGAACCTAAACTGTGCTCTGCAAAGCATCCACCGTTTGTGACAACACTGGTATTTTGCAAATACGCCTAGCTACACCCACATGCCCCCAGTTTTTGCCTTCAACTTTCTCATGAATATATAGCTTTCTAATGTTCAACAGCATACATGAATGCTGTTATTAATAACAGACTCCCATTTTCAATGAAAATACCCAGAGAAATTGCAATATACTAGCAACACATTCCAGGCAGGAACTGCTAAAGAGTGTCGGGCCTCAAGTAAGGTAGGCTGATATTCTAATTGATGATTTTTCAACTTGATTAAAGATTGTGGATTTACCAAAAGAAATGCTTGGCTTAAGTCCATTTAGTCTGTGCTTGCTTTACTAAGGGTTTATCTTAAGGAAATACTTAATCTTGATCATTAGCAAGCCATTAAAACCTATTGATTTGTAAGGCTGTGGGACTTTTCCTGCCTCCCCAGTGTGAGGGAAAGAAGGGGCAACAGAGGGAAATGCTATCTGGCACACCTTTTCAGACAAATGTAACAATATAAAAATAAACAAACAATACTTCACAACATCTTTATATTTATTAATGTTACTATGCTTTACATTCACATGTACTAAATCAAAATACAGTTACCTAAAGCTAAAAGGGGATTTTGTTACTGTAATAAAGTAAAACTACCTCAGGTTATTAACAGAATATCCAAAATATTTTGGATTTATGACTGCGTTATTACATCAATAAATGGTAATCTGTGAATTGATGAATACCCATCTGATCACATTCTTAAGGATGCTGGTAAAGGATTACAATCTGCAACTATCTGCATCTTGTGGCACCAGAAAAACTTCAAAATCTGGCCTCAGACTTTCCAGAAAGGGTTGAAGTACAAACATTTCTCACCCTGCTAACTAGTATCAGAAGTAGGTTGGTGTTTTGTGTGGTTTTTTTTTTTCCTCTCTCTGAAGTCTGTTTTCAATCTTTGCAATGGAATGACCACTAGTATTTACATATTTAGTGAAACAGGATATTGGAATTAGGTTTAAATTGATCTAAGACACTGAAAATATTGCTTTAATTGAGGAGCTAAGTCTGTACAGCAATCTTTTCAGCTCATTGATAGTGCAAGTATAGGCCCAAGGAATCAGTTTTAAATATGAACTGATTAAGTAGTATTCACTTTCATTTAAATGTTGACATATATTCACTCCTCCCTTAAAGCCACACAATAAAAAAAGCTGTAGAATGTCTGTCAGACACTTTCCGAACTTTTTAAAGACGCAGTGATGTGACAGGGAGTATCCAGGTTGATTTTTAGATGACAAGACAAACACTAGACATTAAGATGTCCTGTGGTAAAGATTATGGAAGCAACAGATATGGAAGCAACAGACCAGACTGTCTGTGGAAAATTCAACATTCTCTTTCTCATAGGTTTTTAAAAACGGGCTAGACCTACATGCCAACCACATACAGTTAACTTTTGTTTATGATATAAAAAACTTCTTCAGCTCTTCCAGACCTGTTTGCCAGAATACAGCAATAGGCTTCTTTTTAAAAGGTACTAAGTTACATCCAGTCAAAATTCAATAGAGTTTATTCTCCTAACATTTTTGAAGAACCACCATAGGACTTGAAGTGCTTTAAGCAAATTCCATATTGTTGACTGAATCCACATTAAAAAAATAGCTACAAAATCATGAAATAAGATGTGTATTAATTTGTATCTGAAAAAGCACTAGAAAACAGGAAGACGACTGCTAAAGCTGCGATAGCTATAGTGAAGCCTTAATTCTCTCAACTGCTAGAAAAATCCTTTCTAAAATGGTCAGAATTACAAACTAGATTGCTAAAAATATTTTTTTTCTAGAAACTTACTTTGGCTTTTGGTCAAGTTTAGGTGCAGTTAATATGTTTTTTGAAACTAAAAAGAAATGAGAAGGAAAAAGAAAAAAAAGAAGAAAGAGAGATACCTATGCAAGATGTGTGTCAATCTAACCAAGGTCTTCACTACCATCAACCATGATTTCTGCAAACTTCAGCTGTCCTGAAAAATTAATAAGTAGTATTCAGTCATTTCATGGTAGCATGGTAGAAAGGCCTTTGTATTCTTCTACCAAAAATGCTATCCAAAGTCATCTCCTTGCAACACTTTTGCTTAGCGTTTTTTACCTAGCAGTAATTCTTGATGCTCAAAGACAAAGGAATTTTCACCTAACATAGCAGAGAGAAATTTGCAGTCTGCATGGACCGCAGGTTAAATAATAGGTTAGAGCTACTAATGCATGACCAGCTTCTTTCCAGTAACTAAATATTGGCTGTACAAATAATTCTGAGTACAGTACTTTATTATTTCAATCCCACTATCATTCTGCATTACCAGCATATACATTTATTTATGCTGATGTAATGCTGCTGATATAGAGAGCATGCACCAGCGTATGCATGCAATGACAACGCAGTATTGAACTGTAAGAAAACCTCGTGTTGTCAAGAACTGTCCTACAATGCCATGACTGAGTTCAAGACACACGTAAGATGGCAACAGCCATTGCAAACCGCAGAAATTAAAGTAGCGTGTGGAAAAGGAGTCACTATACTACATATACCAGACAATTACTATCACTCTTCTGTATGATAAATTGTAGTGGCTGGATCAAGTGCCTTAATGCCAAACCTATGCATTCCTTCCCACTGCTCGTATAAAATGGCAAAATAAAGCCCTGAAAGTGTCAGCTACTCAGGAATCAGTAAAGCTTGCAAAATAGATGGCCGAAGATACCTATTAGAAGATATCTATTATCTATCTATCTAATATCTATTATCTGAAGATATCTCTTAGACTGGAGTCAGAAAGGAGCAACTATGTAATCAGTTAAAGTATACCAAAGAAATGTTGCAAAAGATTGATGTGCTTGTAACAAACCTGTAATAACAGCATTAAGTATCAGAGACATGTTAGAAAGCAAGCTCAACATGTTACATTTCCAATTACATATAAGCTCTGAAAAATTGGACTAACATCTCAACAACTAAGCCAATTTGAGTTATTTTAATACAAGTCAGTGGGAGACTCCATCAATTTAAGCTGGTTAATATCAGTTTGCAAATACAGGCCAGAACTAGAACAGGCTATTTCGCTTGCAAATACTATGTTTTCTGTTTTTCAGCTGTAGCATTGACTCAAAGTAACTGAAGACCCTTAAAAGCACCTGAAGTTAGAAAGAACTTACAATAGTCTTGGAAACAGTAATTTCAGGAAGACAGACATTGTGCACATAAGATGTGTGAACACAAAGTAACTAATCCTAAAGAGAGAAAAATCCTAAATGCAAGAAAACTTAGGAGGAATGAGATTCTACATCACGTATTTTAGATAACGAATTGCAGTTCATCCTGTGGCAAAACACAGAAAGAGATCTCCCACACTAAATGTACATAAACTGGAAAGAAATAATTGCAGAATTAGAGGCATCATACGTAGAAGACATTGTTTGGATCATGCATCCTGTCCTCACAGCAGGATTTCAGTTTGTTTCTTTAAATAGATTGCAAAGGAAAACTTGGAAGTGAAGATGCAAAGCAAAACATGCTGGAAACTGAACTCTGTATTTGCCTAAATACTCTTCAGCTTCAAGTACTTCCAGATAGTTGTACCTTAGTAAAAGAATGAAAACACTTTTCTTGCTAAGCTTTTCACTTCCAGGAGTCTCCCAGCTGTTCACTCAACAGAGGAGTTAAGGATCAAAATGAAAGTTGATACAAATTTCATTTCGTTTAATGACTGCTTTTCAAGGGTCTTGACCAAAATTTAAGTGATAAGGAGTTAGAAACTTCTTGAAATGAAAATAAAAAAAAATCCTGACGGACTGAATCATTTTGGACCACTGCAATCCTGTAATCGCCACAAACACGTTTCAAACTTTACATCTTCCTAAACAATCCAAAAGTAATACTATTTTAATGGCAACAAAATGCTCCAAAGTATATTAAAAAAACCAAACCAGATTTTCTGCAGGTTACTCATCAAATTTTGCTTTTACGAAAGGAAAGAAATCAAGTCAAATATTCATCCACCCACTTGGTGAGTAGAGACTTCATGCTACTTTATCCAAGTTTCAGTCTCTAAATGACAAATAGGAACAAATACAGTAGAATATGTATTGTAATATAAACCAGAGGTAGAAGGAAGTGAGTACAAATCTCTAATCAACACTCTAATCAAAGAGTTACTAAGATATTTTGCCACACAAAAATCTTAAATATTCAGTTACACGTCAGTACAAGTACTACTTGTATGAGTCTGGAAATAGGATGCATTTGCTTTAGATTTCCCATCATTTCACGTCGAAGTTGTACTACTGTGGAGTTTAGGATATGGTGAGAATCTCTGATAAAAAAAGTAAAACCTAAAAATTCTGATTTGAAATAAAGTATACTTTTTTAAACAGCAATTGCAAATAATAGCTGAACCTAGTACTAAGGAAGCATCACAGTATCACTAGGTTTTCGGTATTGTTTTCAATTTTTTCAAGTTAACACACTTGAAAAAAACAACACCAAAACCCCAGCTGAACAACAGCATTCAACCCTGCCAACATCACAGCCTTTACAAACACAAGACAATTCAGCAGTACATCTAATTCCTCAGGCTGAAACCATAAAAGGTATTAAGATTTCTCCTCAGTGATAATTCCTCCCCCCCCCTCCCTACTCACTTGACCACTGGTATACATGGTCCCACTGTGAAATTTATATTTTCATGAAAATTAAAGGAAGGACAGACCTGAAATTTCTCTTTTGGAATATTCCTTCGAGCTCCTTTTGCTAGAACAAGGGCTTCTTCCACTCTGTGGCTAGCTAGTAGATCCTGTATCTGTTTTTCCAAAGGTAGTGGTACCAAGATATACACACCCTTATTAGTAGCAACAATCACCTTTCCTGGACAGAGCAAACAGACATATTCAGTTTACATTCTCTACAGAAAAAACACATTTCAGAAATAAGCTTTAAGATTTAAGAACCTAAACAGTGTTAAAGTTCCAAAAGTCATCTTTGTTGTTACCATATTTACTAGAGGGTCTAGTTTACCTGTAAATGGCACCTCAGAAATACAGAGATAATGGTAAATTTATCTATTTACTCAGAGTGGAATGAAATCTGCTGTAAATGAAGCTGGCTATAACCTCTCATGATGAACTAAGCTGTAAAGGTCACCACTGAAACTACTGCCCTGATTCCAGAGAACAGCGGTATTTCCAGATATGCCAGATATTTCCACAGGCTTACATTAGAAAATTATAAGTTGTACATCAAAGGTAGCAAGTAACATACAGTTCATAGTGCTAGTTTGTAGCTCTCCTGGAAAAAAACAGCAATCCAATGTATTCCACACTTAAAAGTTCTTAATTGAAGAGTAGATCAAAAGAAATTCTTTCATCTTTCTGTTTAACAATTCTTTACAAAATATCCCATTTTAAACCTCTTACACAAGTATTTTAGAAAGGAATAGAAAAGAACAATTTCTAAGATGTTAGAACTTTGTCGGGATAGCCAACGGACAAATACCTGTAGCTCACAATTATTGACTCGTGGCATTAAATTAACGTTGCTCCTTTGAAAGAACTAATCAAGTTAGAAGAAAAAGCTCTAGCCCCACAGACTCCTACTTGACAATTAACTTGACAATTAGAGCACATTTAATGAGCACACATTTTGTTAGAAGCATGGAATTTTGGACAACTAAAGTTTTCCTATCATAGTCTGCAGGAATCTAATCAGGAGAGCATTTGCAATAAAACTTTCAACAGTTAACGTGCTTGCTAGATATTTTGTTTAAAAAACAAATGGAAGTGACTGGGCCCACAGTGGCAGTTGTTTCACAATTACTGATGCAAAAAACAGTGTCCTTTTCAATACCTTCAAAGTCCTGTAGAATGTGACCTTCTTTAAAAGGCAGGGTTTGCTTTTGCTGCTGGTCCAGCATGCTGTGCACTGTAATGAACTCATCATCGAGAGCAACCACGTAAGGAAAGCACAAAGCGGCTCCAATCACGTTCTCTGACCAGTGCACAGGAGCACGCTGTGAAATGCCGTCTACAGTTGCAAACATGCCTACAAAAAGGGGAAAAAAAACGTCTGAGGCTCACGCTAGTTGAAGACTGTTGTTTTCCCAATACGAAGCATAGGTACCAAGGTACAGAAATAGAAAGTGTCAGAAGAGATGCGGCATCAGGCAGCATGACGACAGCACATCACACCTCCCTGGACCTTACAGACCTGTTGGTTAGTTCGGTTCAAATTTTTTTTTTTTCTTCTCCTTCACCACAGAAAGAGACAACAACAAAAACTGAGAAGAGAGGAATACTGAAAGAAACCGTCAAGAATTATTCAAGTTCTGTAAGTTTCAGATTTATTCAATAAGAATTTTGCCACGTAGTTCGAATTAATTTCAAAACACCAATACTTAGTGAGACTCAGCATTCAAACAATACTGCCTTAGTAGGAGCTACAGACCCGCACTGCCTGACCTATCTGGCAATACAGGCATATTTGTTCCTTGTAGTCTCAAATGTCTACAGATCATTTTAGCCAACAATCATTTACTTACACTTCTTCACTTTTGTTACAGCAAAATTTTCGCAGAACAAGAGTCCAGCTCCTTGGGACAAATCACTTCCTGTGAGGCATCTGTGTTTTCAATCATTTGAGAAAAATGCAGAGGCTGTGTATAAAGCATATTTTCCCAAAAGCCAAGCACAGAGTAAAGACTTTTTTAATATCCCAACAATACCTCCTGTGCTGTCTTCAAAATAACCGTATTAAATCTTCAGTTAATTTGTGTTTTTCTTTGCAAGTATCTTTCCTCCTGTCTACTCTGTCCTCCTTCCTTCTCCTAGCTTAATTGAGTTTGACTTGCTTTTGGACCACACGCCGCTGGTTCTATTTATGCTACTTGGTATTCCCCAGTTCCTCCTGAGGCATTAATTGATGAAAAACTCCAGTCACAAGTTTTCAAGCTTTGCCAGCTGAGCCACGCTGAAGCACGATGTAAACTTCTGTTCTAAACATGAATGCATAGCCCTTAAAACCAGTATTCTCATGCCATTAAAAAGACATGCCCATGAAAATTGTTCTTTGGCAGGAATGAGCCACTTGACAGCTGGCAGAATAAGTCTGAGCTCTAAAGGACAGAGGAGATTAAAAGATTACATTATTCAATTTACAAAATCTCTTCCAAACAGAGGATAATGAGGCAAGGGTAGCTGGGTAGAAGGACCATATTGGAATTAAAAAGAAAAAAAGGGAAAACAGAAGGTTGTAATTTTTACAGAACTACAGCATAGAGACTAAGCTTCAGCATCCTTTATAGCAGCTTTGAAATGATCAGCCCTTTCCCTTGACTAAGGGTGCAACAGAAGATTAAAATTTCTCATCTGACTATTAGCAAGTAATGCTGTTTGCTTTTTCACTAAAATGATCAGCTTTTCAATCAGAGCACCTTAAAGAAAATACTTTTTTTTTGCCATAATATATAATTCCCAATTTACTCTATAGATCTTGATATTCTTACAGATCAGAAGCGGAATATTATGCCAGGCAGACTGCATTATCAATTTTTAAGGCTTTCAGCTGTTGCTCTGTGCTATAATCCCATTTCAAAAAGTGGAAGAAAACTTGAGTTAAATATATATTAACCAGTAGTAAACTCAGGGCTAATTATATTTGAAATATTAATTCTTATACTTTTCCATGTCTGACATTATCAAAAAGATATTATAAAAACCCGATTTAAAAATTTTTTTTTTTAATGACAGAGCTCTTTTTCAGGTAATTTTAAAAAATCCTTTATAGAAGTGAAATGGTATGCAGAGCAATGCCCAGTGCTCTTCCAAGTCAATGTCTCTCTACACCCCTCTGCCCTCAATAGCTAGGGCTTCTGTGGTGGAATGGTGCACTATCTGTCCTGATCCAGCTCTCACCTAAGGAAAACAATAAACATGACAACTACAATCCGAAACCATTGCCTTTTTATAGTACAGGAATGTGGCTGATGAAATTGAGATGAAGCCAGTAATCAATTCTGTATTAAAAATGCATACACTATACAAAGGTTACAAGAGTTACCCAAAACACAGCTACACTGTTTTCAGCACTGAGAGATCTAGAAATTTACAGAATCATAGAATAATTTAAGTCAGAAGGGGTTTCTGAAGGACCTTCAGTCCAGTCTGCCCACACTCAGAGTGGGACCAACTTAGGTCAGGTTACTCAGGACTTTGTGTACTAGACTGTAGATTTTATTTGTTTAAAACAAAAAGTTTCTTAATGAAAATATCTGTAAAAATTGAAATAAAACTTCCTTACTGTTATTACTTGTTTAAAAAGGAATACGAAAACTTGCAGTTATCATAAAATTAACAGCATGAGGAACACTATGAGTGGGTGAAAACAAGAAGGGAACATGTTGGTTACTGTTGACTACCCTGCTTTATGCAGTGTCATCAGCTATGAGAAAAGGCACTGCATAACCTTCTATGAATCATCCCACTTAGTACCTGTGTGCTTGTTATAAGTCAGAAGGCTCAGTTCTCCAACTCCATTTGTAGTCTACTCAATCACTATACAACTGTTCAAATCATGCACCACTGAGAAGAGTTTATTCTGGAAAAGCAAAAGTAATAAACTAAAATTAGGTATTTAAAATCTGTATTTTTTTCTTTTTTTTTTTACTCATTAAAGTCATGGAATAGTTGAAGCAGTAAGGGACCTTTGGAAACCGTTGGGTCTAACTCCCCTGCTCAAAGCAGGGTCAACTAGAATAGGTTGCTCAAGACCTTGCCCGGTCAGGTTTTGAGTATCTCTAAGAACCAAGACTCCACATTCTCTCCAGGGCTTGTTTCCTAGTTTGACCACCATCACAACGAGGAGTTTGTTTTCTTATGTTCATGTAGAATTTCCTGTATTTCAGTTTGTACTGACTGCCCCTCGTCCTTTCGCTGGATACAACACCACTGAGCAGAGCCTGGTTCTGTCTTCTTTGCCCCCACCCCATATGTGTTGACAGCATCTCTGCAATCACTTGGTGCTCCAGTCACTTAGTTGTCTTTATGGTCCTTCAGTGGATTTACTCCAGTATGTCTATGCCATTCCAGGGAGCCCAGAACTAGACCCAGCACTCCAAACGTGGTCTCACTAGGACTGAGGGTAAAAATTGCCTCTCTCAACCTGCTGGCAGCACTTTTCCTAACAGAATCATTTAGGTTGGAAAAGACTCTTAAGATCATAGAGTTCAACTGTTAACCTAACACTACCAAGTCCACCACTAAATGTGGCCCAGTAGGCTGCTGGACTTCTTTTCCATAAGGGCACATTGTTGGCTCATGGACACTTTGCCTATCAGAGCCCCCAGGTCCCTCTCTGCCAAGCTGCTTTCCAGCCAGTCAGCAACAACACAGAACAAGCAGAGACTCAGCCTGCCCTTCCCTCAGTACATTTCGGGGTTCAGGCTCATGCCTGAACTAATTACTGAACAGAATGAAGACGCATCAAAACTGAAGTTCCTACTCCCTTTGAAAGAATGCGCTATACAGTAACTGCAAGTAAAGCCAACAAAGTACCAAATGGTTAAGTCTACGGATCAACTATGAACAATTCTAACAATCATGAAAATACTCCAGGTCAGGAAAAAGGTTACATACCCAAGAAACTCAAAGCTGTTTTACTTCATGATTACACTTTTAAGTAGTTGCTTTCTGGCATTCTAAAAATCAGTCTTAACTCAAACGCAAATTAATCTAAATAAATGTCACTTCAAACACTCTAAAGCCTAATATACCAAATATATTAATGCAGAATACATCCACCTCAGTAAATGAGGCTGAATTTAGCAGAGATGCTCTACCAAATGCCAAACAAACATGCCTTAACCAGTAAGATGTACAAAAGCAAACCAAAATTAGAACTTAAGATTTACAGCAAGCCTTTTCAAGTCTACTCACTTTACAGCACAGGCCCACCTCAAATGCCAAGATATGCAATGCTGATATACTATGAAGGTGCTCAACCATCTTCATAACTTCAAAGAGACAAGTGTTGAAGACACTAAGAATTTTACCAAGGAAGAAGAGCCAGATGGATAATACTAGTCAAAACAACAGTAGGGAGGGAACAGATGATAAAAACACCCCACAAGCTGAATTAGGCAAGCAAAAAATATACAAACCATAGCAAGCAGTCTTCGTAAGGTTTCTGAGCTAGGACAAGACAGACTTTGCCTGTATTATGAGGAAAAGGGAATTTTATAGCATGTTTAGAGCTGCAGAAGAGCATTTGCTTAAGATACCACATACCTGATATCCTAACCCCAGGACAATCTACTTACATAGGATGTTGGATTTTATTAGTAAAGGTCTTATTGTACAGTGCTCTTCCAGGACATAAGATAAAAGCAAAAATCAGACTAAACAAAATTCTGCTTTCTGACTAAATGCAATTATGCTTTTGAAAGTATGTCTATTGTTCTTAAATCAAAGAAATTAACCACTTGAACAGAATCTGGTTTGACATTCCTAAAAAGATAAATAAAGATTACAGTAAGAATGGGATCTCCTTAGAAACACATCAAAAGGGAATACTTTTGGACAGTCAATTCACAAATTTTAACTTTCACAGCACTACTGAAATGGTTAATGTCCACAAATACATGTTCACATTTAAAGCAACTAACAGTTGCCCACTTCTTATTAAAACTAAGATGACCTAGAAAAGCCCTACATCTGAAAAAAAACAATTCATCTTGGAACATCTGTAATTTGTATAAACTGATATTCTAATGAGTCTCTGCTTCTTTCAAGAAGAACTGGTGAACTGATGTACATCTCACATTCTGGTCACAAGACCAAGCTTCAATATATACAACTGATGGGACTCTTTAATATAAATTCCAAAGGAAAGCAAAAGACAAACCCCATGCAAATCCCTGAATTAAGGGCCTAAATAATTGTGATCTTTGTGTCATGCTATCCCTAATGTGTCAGGGAAGATACATAAACTGCATCTCCTAAATGGGGAGTCATATGGCAAACAGCATGAAAGCATTCTGCCTGTGATCTGTCAGCTCTGGGATACTGCAGCTTTTCCAAAAAAAGCTCAAGATTACTGACCTCACAGGATATTGTTGATTTAGACTACAGCAGCAGTAGTCCTCACAATCATCTGTCTATTAGACAAGAGCATTATTTCACATGATCTAACTTTGGTTTTGCAATACTTTCTGTAACACAAAGCTGAAAAATACTATTTAAAAAACTATGCTAATAGGAGCATAAAAATTGGGTAGTATCTGACAACATCTACATTTAGGAGAGTTTATTTACTTCTACAGGAGTTAGGATACAGTTTATCTCCACCAACACTTTTTACTAGCACTGTAGTACACCATACCTATTCGTGAAGCTGTTACAATCTATAAAATGGACCTTGTATAAACTCCTCTGAATAGCAACTGAGGAAAAAATTAACTTATCTACACTAATTTAGCAATTTTATAGCAACATGGGGCTCCTCAAACCCAATCTGGCTAGTCACTACAGGGAGGCTATCAGCCTCTGAAGTTTCACTCGGTACCAACCAATTTTTTTTACTCTGGGCTGCAAGGTACTACTACTGTTAGCTGTCTATACAGAAATGAAGCTTTCTACAGACATGATTAAAATATAAATAATCACATTTTTGTCCACTAAAAAAAGCAGAATTATAATAATACATAGTACCAAAAACTTACCATCTACCTTTTTATCTCAACATTCCAGTATAGCCCTGTGAAGAAAATTATCATTACTGTGCACAACACTTAATTAGTAAGCTTTGCTTCACAAATTGAGAGAAATTAAGAGAGAGAAGTTAAAGAAATTGCAAAGAAATTACAACCCTTAGTCTCACCTAGGCCTCCGGGGCCAGCCAACAGAAACTCTTGTCTGCCTATCCTTTTCACAATTGGCCGTTTCTCATCGCTGCAATAAGGAAACAGATCCTGGGAGACGCCAGTATTATAATTCAAAATGATATACTGTGTAGTAAGTGCAAGACATAAGTAATAACCATCTACAGCCACAGCACAGGGTTGCTCTGGAGTAAATACTTCCTTCACTATCTGGACTCTGTCTTCGAACACCATGAACATTTGAATGGTCCGCCGCTTGACCGAGATAATGCAGACTTCGACACAGAAAGGATCCCCACTCACAGGGTTTTCATTTAATGCAAATGTCACAGCTCCTTTGATTCTAGCGCCAGTGGGGACAGGTTCCAAGTTCATCATGTTAACTAGTGTTATTGTGTTGTCGCAAAGCACAAGAAGCCTGGTGAGGGCAGAGGCTGCTTTCAACTCACTCACAGGCTTCTTCAAGCCCAGGTATTTATGCAGTTGCTTGGTGGCAGCAAAAGTTATTTTTCCAGTTGTTGATATCTTTTCATCCAACAGAAAGTGATAGATAAAGCAGTCATTGGTTCCAATATAGAGGTTCTTTCCACAACACTCAATGCATTCGATGTTGATATAATTTTTGTCTCCCATTAACATCTCCCGCTCAACAGCAGAAACGAGCTTGAAAGCTTTAACACTCATTGTGTCTTCTGGGTGATCTGATTAAAGAGGAAAATAAAACACTATTTACCTCCACACACATAATCAAATATCAGAGGTAGCAATTTAACAATTTAACATTCACCAATACAAAAAACTTCATTGTTGCAATTTTTAATAATCTATACTCGATTTCCAACCTGATTACACAAGCCAGAATGAGCACATTAACAACCACAGAAATTAATTGAATTTTATGCTTCCACTTCAAGTCTATTCTGAAATAGATTCCCAATAGCACCAAGCTATTTTGAAGTGATGCTTTCTCCACAAGTAACCAGCATATTACTGGTGCTCTCAGACACTCTGACACTACAAGTGGTTCCTGTCAGTACGTACTGACTTATAAACCTGTCATGCACAGATTTCTATCACCTGTACATGAAAATGTAAAAGTTTCGGTTCTCAGATTTCTAGAGAAGCCGCAAGGCATTTAGTGATACAAGTTAACGTCTCATGTTGCTTTATGCTCAATTTAGTACATAGTCTTTTAATGAAGTATCATAGGCATATTCCATTTTAACACATACTTTACATTCCTTACTCTCCAGCAATCAGAAACATGCAACTTCCAAGCCATTTAAATAATAATTTATGCAAGGTATCATTCAACTCATAACAAAAGTTGCTAGTTTCTGTTTGTTTTTTTTTTAAATATCTTCAGAGTGTCCGCTTTATTAGTGCTACTTACACATTCTCTGTATCACACTATATGCATCAGCAATTCTAAAGCACATTCACACAGCAAATTTGGAAGCATAGTCTATAAAGCATTCATTAAGCTCAAGATGCAATATCATGGAAATTAAAAGTTTCTGTTCTCTACTCTCACAACCATTCCCAAAGTCTGTCTTTAAGTGCTAAGCAGCACTTCTAATATTAATTCTACAAACTATACCTACCCTTTTGCAACCAAGCACTGTCAAGGGACAGATGCAATCTGTGAAGCAATTAATAGTGTTTTAAGAACAGTCCATGTAATTTTACCTTACTCCAGGCTTGTGTTAATTTTGTAAGAAATCAGCTGACAGCTGTGCTCAAACACTCCAAAGAAGAGTAGATGAGAAATTGCTGACCTTGTTTAATCATGTTTTAATTTGTCATGACTGGTCTGTAACAACCACTTAGCCAACACAGGGGAAGACACAACACTAAACATCTTGAATGGATTAAAGAAATACCATATACAATTACTTCCAGTCCACATGTACAATGGAGATATAAAACATCAAATGAAGTCTCTGTGGACCAACAGAGACACCAACATCATCCACAAAATGCTCTTGTGAACAACCCCGAAACTAAACATAGTCAAAATTAATTTAGTTTCAAATTATTACACCTAAAACCCCTCTTTGCTTTTGCAAGAGAATATTGAAAACCATGGCAAAAATTTCCAAAAATGAGTGAGAAAAGGTAAAGTACACAACTCACAAGTACCCACTAAACAAAGTAAGATCAAGTTAAGAACATAGCCAGAAGCAAACCACAGTACCAAGAACTAGTAGTGATCTTTTATGTCAAGAACTTCCTATTTTTTTTTTCAGAAGTTAAAAAGATTTTAGTTTGGGCTTCCATGATATTTTCAAATTGCATCCTCACCTGGGGTGTAAATTAGTGTTCTGACCTTCAACAGAAAACCCCAAACTCAGGGAGTACCAGAGAAATAGCCTAAGGTAAAATGATAATGTAAGTCTCTGGCAACACAGCCAATGTTATCCTCCAACCTTATCAAAAGACACACAGCGTAGTAAGTTAAAAAGGGCTGCCCAAAGGTTGACTGCCCCCCCGCCCCCCCAAAAAGAACCATTTTTAAGAGCCTGTAGTGATAAACTATCATCTGGAGAGGTTAGGCGGCTTTTGTACCTAAAGCTGTCAACAACTTAAAGTTCCTGTAGCCCGAGGGAAAAATGCTAATGCATGCCATTGGGAGAACTACAGAACTTTGCTCTTGACCAAGATGTATCAAAAACCTCCAAAAAACTTACTAAATGAAAATAGATGAAAAATATGAGAGAAATAAAAATAGATAGACAATCCCTGAGTGGAAAAAAAAAAAAAAAAAAAAAAATGACATAGCACTACGTAAGTGTGGTTGCAAAGAAATGAAAACATTCATGCTAGAAAAAAAGCTGCAAAAAAAAACTTTTAAGAAGAACCAGTGTCAACACACATAATCTGCAGGTTACTTTTTTTTACATTTATTTCGATCTCACTTACAAGAGCTTAGGTGCTTATGCGCACTGCAAAGAAACAGGTTCTGCAGAACATGCTGTTCCTTTACAGTGCAAGAGGCCACCCCAGAGTTACAAATGGAAGTCAGTATGCTACTTTTTAGATCTTCAGAACTCCAGAAAACGAGATAATGGGGATGTTTGCTGTCAAAAAATAATCAATAGGCAAGCAAATTATCAGGCTACTAAATTTTCTTTTCTTAAGTACACTAATAACCCCGCATGCACTCATTTCCAGTAAAAAGTAGAAAGTAGCTCTCCCACTTTTGTTAAGTAATACCTTGGTTCGCATTTACGTTTTGTTTGCTGCTGCTCTGCAAACCGGCACCCTACCTACCTTACCTCCGCACTGCTCCCTCACGTACACATACTCCTACACCCTGTGCAATTAACTGCGGGTAAGCCCTAATTAACCTTTGGATATGATTCCGCAGACCCGAGGTGCTAGGCCACTCCAGCTCCAGGGGCGGCCGTACCAGCCCCCCGGGAGGA
>NW_009623637.1:0-446 GCF_000690535.1 Cariama cristata
CCACTGGGGTGCCCCCATTGGCTTCTATCGCCTCGGGAGGCTCTGACTTCTCTCCATAAGACTTTGGTTGTGCTCCCATGTGGCCAACACATCTCACAGCCACCAGCTGCGGGCCCTGTACTAGCTCCCTGCCCCTCTATCCACAGTGTCTCATCCTGCAGCTTGTCACAAGTGAGCCTAGTTTTGTCCCCCTCCCCCTTCATTTCTAGTTTAAAGCCCTCTCAATCAGCCCTGCCAACTCATGCGCTAGAATCATTTTCCCTTTGAGACAGGTGAACTCCGTCTGTCATCAGCAGGCCTGGTGCAGTGTAAACCACCCCATGATCAAAGAAGCCAAAATTACACTGAAGGCACCAGCCTCTGAGCCAGGTGTTAATGAGATGGGTTTTCCTGTTCCTTCTAGTATTGTTCCCTGCTACTGAAGGGATAGAGGAACACACTACCTG
>NW_009623637.1:712-1089 GCF_000690535.1 Cariama cristata
CTCTGTTCCCTTCAGAAGTGATTCCCCTATGACAATTACCCTTCTTTTTCTCCTCTCGAATGCAGTCTTAATGCTTGCGGTTGACTGACTTGGCCCAGGCAATCCCCTGGATAGACCTTCATCTACATTATCACTTGTCTGGTCCTCAAGCTCCAGAGCCTCACACCTATTGTGTAAGGGCACCTGGGAAGGCGAGGGAGGCTGGGAGGGTCTTTGCCTGCTTCTCCGAGCAAGGGCCTGTCTCCATTCCCCCTCATCCGTGACTCCCCTCTGTTTACCTGGCGGCACAAGGCTGTGGTGTCCTTTGCTTCTTGCGTAGCATCCATTCGCTGCATTTGTCTCAAGGATGGCAAGGCATGGCTCCCCCAGTCTCTTTT
>NW_009623637.1:1109-2579 GCF_000690535.1 Cariama cristata
CTCTCCACTTCCTCTTTGAGCTCTGCCACCAGGCAGATCAGATCATCCACCTGGCTGCAGCGCACACAGGCGTTATCCCTGCTGCCCTCCAGTGCCAGCGCCAGGCTCAGGCACTCCCTGCAGCCGGAGACCTGCACAGCAGCATGTTTGCGGGGGAGCTCCGTCTGGGTTGCCACATTCCTCCTGGTGACGGCTCTTGGCTGAGTGGAAAGCATCATTAGGCCTCCTCTGGTTAGGCAGGTGATCATCACCAGTGAGGGTTTGCTCTTGAGCTGTCAGAGCTTCAGCACCCGGCCTACACCCCCTGCCTATGGGAACTGCTGCGCCAACTGCTGCGCCCTACTGTGGCTGATGCACCACACTCTGTTTGCCCACTCTGTTCGCCGCGCTCCCTAAGGGCTGCTTATGTACGTGCAGGGGTTTGGCCGCCGTCACCCTTGGCCCCGCCCATGCTGAGTCAGAGCTAGAATGCATGGTCTGCATCGGTGTAGAAGTAGGTGAGTAAAAACCAAGCTGAACGGTTGGGCTTGGAAGGATGCTAGATAAAGGGAGAAACTTTTCCATCATGATGACAGTCAAGCAGTGGAAGCTGTTTCCCAGGGAGTGTGCACCCACTCTATCCTAGAAAGTGACCAAGATGTGTTTGGATAAATCCCTGAGCAATGTGATCTGACCCTGCTTAGAGCAGGCGGTTGGTTGACACACCTCCCAAGGTCCCCTGGAGACTGAATGATGCTGTCCTTCCTTCCCCTTCATGTTTTCAGATTAGGGCAAGCTCTCAGGTTCTCCCTGACCACAGAAATAATTCACATCAGGTGTGATCTGCTGCACAGTTAGCACTGCAGAGATTGGAAATGCAGGTAATGGTGTCATGCCAGTGTACACCACATAAAAATTCTGGCTTCCTTTGTGCCTTTGCACTAAGCTGGGACCTGTTCCTTGGCTGCCTTTGGCTAAAAAAGAAACAACTCCCATATTCCACCTCCTACTCGCACCAGCAATATGGGAGAAAAGATAGGGAAGAGGGATGACTTTGGGGTAAGTCTATCTGAGGTGTACTCTTTAAATGACAAAAAAGGAAGAAGTGATAGAAAAAGCACTGTTCTAAGAACTCCATACAAGAGGCCAACTCCTGAGACTTTGCAGATGTTTTGAGAGGAAAGAATGACTGTTGAAAATGAAATTAAAGACCTTTAGTTACCATAATCATGATCATTGAGAATAACAAGTTCCCTGTTACTGTTATTAGTGATGGTACCACTAATTCCAAAACATCCTTGAGAGCCTCTGGTTTGTCCTTGGCTCCAAAGCTCAGCCTGCTCAGATTTTGAAAAGACTACTTCAAACCTCTGCAATCCAAATCTCTACAACCTTCTCTCATTGAAGGTCTTTTACTCCAGGAGGGGGAAAGCTTCCAATGCAGGCATCAAATGGTTGCCCAGCCTGCCTGGAGAGCCAGGACAGTTGTGC
>NW_009623637.1:2645-4847 GCF_000690535.1 Cariama cristata
ATTTAGGTTGGAAAAGACTCTTAAGCCCATCGAGTCCAACCATAAATCTAACACTGCCAAGTCCACCACTAAACCATATCCCTAAGCACCATGTCCACACATCTTTTAAATATCTCCAGGGATGGAAGCTCCAATCCTGAGCTGGCGGGACAACATTGACTGAAGTTAGACAGAAGATCCTTGTCATGACTGTGAGTTCAGACCTCGTTGGCAGAGTTTCTCATACCCCTCACTGAAGAGGGCCGGGTGTCGGGTACATGGGAGCATGCTTGTTTCTCAGATCCCTGGACAGTGCCCAAACCATCTGTCACCATTTAAGGCTGGGCCAGCACTTAAAACAGGCGGCAGATGCTCTCTGTTAACCCCCTCCCTCCCCCCAGGAGGGGAAAGGATGGAGAAAAGTGAGAGAGACTTATGGGTTGGAAATTAAAACTACTTTAATAATACAATAATAATGGAAAATAGTAGAAGGTATTAATACTAATGCTACTACTAATAGAAATAATAGGAAAAGTATACAAAACTGACTGTCCCGATGAAGGTGGGGGAATTGCAGGCCACAGACCGCAGCCACCAGAGGCATATTGCGCAGCAGGGCGGGCACCCGGACGTCCCGGCCTGGACTCCGCAGCCGACAGCAACCAGATTCAGGAATGCACGGATTGAGGCCGGAGGCAGGAGAGCGAGCAGGGTCCCACAGGGATGCCGGCCATGAGAGAAGAGAGCGAGACCCTTGTGATCCCTTGGCTTTATATTGAGGATGACGTGGATGGGATGGAATACCTTGTCAGTCAGTTTTTGGCCACCTGTCCTGTCTGCACTCTTCCGTAGGTGTGACCCTTTTACGACTTTTTACTCACTTAACAAAAGATGGCCAGCAGTGACGTTGGTTCTCATGGGGATAAGTATAAACATGGGCCTTTCTGCATACCAATCCTACTGATACTTCAGTAGCAGCTATAAACATTGAGTGTTATCAGGCCTGAAACGCAGACAGCGTCTGAGAAACATGTAGCTGTACTTTTAGAAAGTGCAGTTACTTAGAAGAGACTTGACTGAAAGAAAAACTCCTGAAAGGAGAAAATAGCCCTGTTTAGCCAAACCAGGACAGCATTCTTCCCTTGGCCTCTGGCATCCAGTTTCTTGAGATACAAACCTGGTGGGCTTTCTGTAGATAATCAAGTTAAAATGCATATAATGCCATAATCCTTCAAGTGTTTTTGTAATTTCTCTATCAGTATTTTAAAAAAACAAACAAGAAAAGAAAAAAGGGTTAATCTGCCTAAATATAAATATTTACAACATAGCAGTCTGCATCTCTGGTCGCCATTCTGGTCAGTGCCCTTTAATTCGGTGTTTACAATGTAAGGCATGATACCCCATCCAACAGCACATTCCTAATTGGTTCAGATGAAGGGTGGTCTTGCAAAAGTCGCCCTTTTTCTCCCCAGCTGGCACGGACACTGCTGATTCCCCTCTCCAGAGAGTGGCAGAGGCTGGATCCCCTTCTCAGGACAGACTCCTGCCAGAAATACACAGCCATAGGAGTAGCTCTCCTGGTTCTAACTGGCACTTCACTCAGCGCCTGTTTTGATATACTTGGTGCTTTTCTGTGACTATTCTTTCTGCACAGACAATCATAAAAGACATAACACATCTCAAAACAGATGATCATAAGGCCCTGTTATGAAAAAGAAAGCTTAGTATGAGCTCTGGAGTGCAGAAGTTTACAATAAGCGCCAGGAAGAACCAAAAAGGTGAAGGCCTCTTCTGCAGAGAGAGGCCCTGAGCAGCAGGGATTGGCCATGTGGGGGGCTGGAAGAGAGGGTCAGGGGATGTCAAGGAGAAACAAGGGGATAGCTGGTGGCTTTAGGAAATCCTTACAACCATGTCTGAGCCCAGAAACGGAAAGCAGTTGATGTCTGCAGGTGGAGGAGGAATAGGAGAAAGATTTTCATGTGAATATGGAGGGAAGGCAGGCCCCTCTTGGGCTAATCAGATATGGTAGTGACATTTCTATCCTGTGGGCATGGCTGTGCCTAGGAGATGGGGATTGCTTGCAGGCAGAGGTTATGCGGAGTCACACCCCATGAGCTGACCTTGGTCTCCTCCTCTCTTATAGTCCCCACACTTGGATGGACCTCAGGAAACATCCATGGGACTGGGGGATGCATGAAGCTCCTGGAGTGATGGCCCATTACT
>NW_009623637.1:5043-5532 GCF_000690535.1 Cariama cristata
AGAGTGGTGTATGCATAGCAGTAAGTGCAGTAAAGGCAGGAAGGAGACCTGACGAGCATGGGCTGGTCATGCCAATGTGGAAGAGATTGATTTTTTTTTATTATTTAAGTGCAGCAGAAGAAGCAGAATGTGCATTTCAGTGCTGGGGTATGGATCCAAATAAAGGATTCAAGCAAGTTTGGGACTGGGACATCTTAGGTGATGGAGGACCATTAGCAGGTGTATGAAAGCAGCTGAATGGGTTGTTGGGGTGACCTCACAGGTCTTGCCAAATCCTCAGAAAACCATAGACTTCTGTTAAAACAACAGCACTTGGCACTAAATCCATCCCCTGCAAAACACAAACCCACTGACCACAGGCAGAGCATTGAGAACCATTTGAGAGAACGGATCTTCTTTACCAGGCCTTGGGGGTCAGGGCTCAGCCATTCTGATGAAAAACAAATATCAAAGACTTACGTGGTGTCAGAGCCAGCTCCACATTGCCTT
>NW_009623638.1:0-27243 GCF_000690535.1 Cariama cristata
ACCCATCAAATCCATACCTGTCCAATTTATAGAGAAGGATGTTGTGGGGAACCGTGACAAAGGCCTTACAACAGTCCAGACAGATGACATCTGTAGCCCTTCCCTTGTCCACTGATGTAGTTACTCCGCCATAGGAGGTCACCAGGCTGGTAAGACAAGACTTGCCCTTGGTGAAGCCATGCTGGCTGTCTCGAATCACCTCCCTGTCCTCCATGTGCCTCAGCATAGGTTCCATGATCTTCCCAGGCACAGAGGTGAGGCTGACGAGTCGGTAGTTCCCAGGGTCCTCCTTTCTACTCTTTTTAAAAATGGGCACAATGTTACCCTTTTTCCAGTCACCAGGGACCTCACCAGACTGCCATGACTTTTCAAAGATCATAGAGAGCGGCTTGGCAACTACATCAGCCAATTCTCTCAGGACTCTGGGATGCATCTCATCAGGTCCCATATACTTGTGTATGTTCAGGTTCCTCAGGTGGTCGCGAACCTGATCTTCTTCCACAGTGGGAGGGATTTTGCTCCCCCATTTCCCATCATGGGGTCCGTCCACTTGAGAGGTGTTGGATGAGAGCTTGCCAGTGAAGACCGAGGCAAAAAAGCTGCTGAGCACTTCAGCTTTTTCCTCGTCCGTTACTACCAGCTCCCCTGCCCTGCTCATGAAAGGGGGTACATTTTCTTTGACTTTCCTCTTCTGATTGACATACCTCATCAGCATAAGAGGATAAAAGCTCCCACCCCAAAACATAAACTGTCAGAGTAATTTATGTATCTTCACTCGATGAAGGAACCATTCACTACAGATTACTTTTTAAAGACTGCCAATGCAGACAGGTCTTGTGTTTCTTGATACTTTTTTTTTTTTTAAAGGTAAGTTTTTCCAGAGGAAAAAAAGACCTCCTCAGATATATCCTGCCTACCACTGTTCCCATGTATGCTGTTCTAGGTTGCCCAAGGAAAGAGGTCACTCCAAGTGCAGCTGGAACTGACTCTAGGTCTACCTCAATGCTTTGAACAAGTCATGAGCTACTACTGATAAATAACCAGTAATTAAAAATCTCAGTAGAAAGAATCACTATGAAAAACTTTGTAGAGAAAAACCTCCAGATGTACTTTAATGTATAAGTGGTAAGGAACCGCATTATCCAATCTACAGATAAGACTAAAGCTAGCTATAGCAGAGGCTATGATGGATATAATGTTCAGCAGATGTTGCAGGGTCCACACAGATAAGAAAACATGAAAATCATGGAAATTTCTAATCCACCAATACAAAAAGATAACAGGGAACATAACAAAACTCCTTGTCTGTTCAGCAATGAGCATTTAAAAAAAAAAAAAAAAGAATTGCACTAAACGCTTCTTTCCAGCTTGTATTGGGCTCAAACATGACTTCAGCTTAGATTCGTCTGACCTTGATTTTGAAAAATAATAATTTGAAATAAACTGTTCTGACCAGCTCTAATAGTGGGAGCTAAAACTACAAGATAATAGAAGTCATCAGCATTAAGTCTGCATTGCATATATGGAATTGTTTATTTGCCTTATGACAGAAAACAGTTTGAGATCTTTGCCCCCCTTTTCTATTTTTTGTGAAAAAGACAACCTTTTTTCCCTCTTTTTTTCTTTTTTTTCCTAAGAGTGAAGAAAATCCTGCACTTACAGATTGCTAAAGACAGCTTCCATAAACACCCTAATTTACCACATGCTAATCCAGATAAAACATCAGATAAATGTATCAAGCGCACAGACAGACCACTGTGATGGTTCCTGCTTCCTGCTACTGCCAAACCCAAAGTTTCCTTACCTCTGTTGCTCTTCCCAGGCCCTTTGTATTGTCAAGAGTTTGTGGGAAACTCCGGTCAAAACTAAATACAACTGTTTGTCTGATCACCTCACCACACAGCCCCACAAAGACTATGCCAGCACTAGGGAAAAACAACGGTGCAGGCAGCAGAGTCTCTCGTTCTGGTGCAGGGATTACTTTTGCTGATTTAAAGCACTTGCCAAACTCCAGCCTAAGTCCAGACAGCAAACAAACTGGACTGATCAGAACCTGCTTAAGAATCTATAGATAGTAAAGGAGTCAATAAAGCAATCGTGTATATCCTGCAGGGACACAGCATAAACTTTCAAAGGAATTTATGCAATAGACACTTAGTTTGCACAAGCCATCTCCCATAATACATTAGTTTGTCCTAGGGTTTCCTCTGCTTTACTTCCATAATTCAATTCTCATGGATGCTTTAGTGAAAATGACAGCAAACTCCAACACTCCCTTCCTTCAAGTTGTATAGCTGTGGTAGATTTAAAGCAGAGTAATAGTGTTAAAACTATGCAACAATGTGACATCCAAAATTGCGACATTCCCAATGGGATCTCTCCTGTGCCAACATTGTAAAATGTAACAGAAGAGTGATTTCCAAACAAACATACTGTCCCAACACAAACAAAAATGATGTATCCTGAAAAATTTCTAATAAAGGCAGTCAATCATAGTATTTGTAATCACTGATATTATCTGTGATACATATAACTTGCCATAAGGTTTCACATTACAGTTGTACATTACCATGTGAGAAAGGGAGAAGAATGCAAATTATTTCAGAAATAAGAAACAAGCAAGAATAATTTAGAAAAAATATATAGCTTCCACACTGACTAGATGTTTAAGCACCTATTTATTTTAAAGAATAATTACAACATTGGTTCATGTATAAGGTGCAAGTGTTCTTCTTAGGGACCCTGGAGGATGGAACTGAATTCCACCACTTACCTCACAATATACTAACATGCTTCAGCACACAGTTTTATCCCTCCTTCTCACAGCTGTGCTGGCAAAGTCTGTTTTAATGCCACCCATTTTAACAAAGAAACTTAACTTCCCAAGTAATAAGGCATATTTTCTAGCAGAAGAGTCACAAAGAAAAAGTTTTTCTGTTGTGGAAAGGGTTTAACCACAAACATGAGAATTCTCAATTGCTTTTTGTTTCACTTTATCTTACCAAAGAACATTTAAAAGCTAGTGTTTACATATTGTGCAGACCATAAGGGATGAACTAGTCAAGAACTTCACGTATTCTTAGCTATAATTTAGTATTTCTAAAGAAATAACTCACTGCAAAATAACATTAGGTATGAAGAAATGAAAACCCACTTTTAAAAATAACAAATCAGCTCATAGCATGATAGAAGAGACATCAAAGCTGGTTAGCAGCAATAACTAAGCTTTTCCAGACTTCTCTCAATCTACAGTGATTCTTAAAACTTGGCATTTCTGTTTAGTAGTAGAAATCCAGTGGGAAGCAGATTAAATCGGAACTGAATTTTGATCCTGCAGTATAGTCTCTTAAATCATTCAAAATGGGTCTAGCCAATTACAAGTTTGGTTAACAAGTTTGCAGCATTTTTACTCACATGATGGCCATGAAAATGCCATCTGACACACAGCATCCATGATTTCATGTGCTCAAATGGGGAGCTAAGAGGCAGGGTCTGCCAGGACCATAAAAAAAAGACAAGTGCTAATTAAAAGACTAAGCTACACTGTAAAACAAGAATACCTCGAAAATTAGATAGAAGCAATAGATGATAAAATACAGCATGAATTCTGAACCTGCAAATGAAGAACTGCTTTTGGTTATTTACATTCCCCGCCTTGCCCCCCTGCAAACCCCCAACAAGTATTTAAAGTTCCCAAAGTCCAGAACACAACCTCCTTAAGATTCAGTGACATTTTTTATTTTGGTCAATTTCTCTAGAACCCTCCCCCAGTCCAGAAAGCAGACCTTAAATGGGATCAGAAATGGGGCAGAGAGTACAGCAGTCACTGGATGAAACAATTCAACTCTCACCCTCTTTCCTACCTTCTTCCTAAAAACATCTGAATGAAACGAACAGCTCTAACAAAACCAGCAGAGAAGTAAAGAAAAAAAAGCACTCCAGTGATTGGTTATATATTTATATATATGCTACCCTGCAGTATAGCAGCAGCTGGTGCTTTTCCAAGAGAAAGTGGGAGTGAGGTAAAGGAATAAAAACTAGGTATTTTATTGAAAACATCTTGTCCATTAAGACTTGTTTTAGTGATATTCTTCTGCTACTGTACGCATAAAATAACTTCCAACAACCACAAAATAGAAAGGTGTTACAGTACAAATTATTGTGTAAACTAAAATTTGTGCAAAGATTTCTCTCCATTTTCTCCATTTCTCAGAAAAAAATGACAGACTGTTGTAGTGAGATATTATTTACATTTTCATTTTTTAAAATAAATATTAGAGCAGGAATTAAGAAGCAACTGATAACTGTCAAATCAAGCAAGGAGTAGTCAGAATGACAGATTATTTGCTTTAATATGTATGTGCACACCCTTGCTGCTTGACATACCATGAACTACAAACAGTAAATGACTAATTCCTCTCCCCCAAAAGCACAAATGCTGAATTTCACTATGAATAAGCACAGGAGTGAAATACAGCTATTATAATTTGAACTAGGATTGATTTGTTTGTGTTTACATTTCATGGGTTAAAATTACTGTTACCAGAAATCTGCTTTAAAAAAAGGCTCTCCTAGCCTGCTAAAAATGGATGTGTTTCCTTGAAGGCAAGATCATGTGGAATTTTGGCAAAGGGGAAGCGTTCTTTGGAACTAAGCTCTTTGTGAAAGATAAAAAAGCCAACAGTACAAATACAAAATGAAATCTCAGAGCAGAGTCAGATCACTGACCTTTTCCATCTTAATTGGGATTCCGTTCAGAAAGCCAGCAAATACAATGTTAAATGCAACTAGAGAATACACTACGTTTAAAGTTGCATCATTTGGTGCTAAATGTAAACTCTTCCTGCTCAAAGAACAATTTTCCTCTAACATCAAACATTAGCAGGGTTGTGTTCACACATCTTTAACTTGAGCTGTAACACAAATTTTGTCTCCAAAGGAAAATCACTGGTGCATAAAAATGCACTGCTTAAGGTACTGGGTACTTTAACCCACCACATACACTATAAAGAGGGAGCTGCAGCTCAACTGTTGCTGGCAATCAAACCAGCTGGGTGGTGGTGAATTCCAATTCATCATGAGATGCTAATGTGATCAGTCTACTAATCCTGTTGCGATGGGAATACTGCTTCTGCTCTCACTCCAATTAACTACAACAATGAAGGCCAGTTCTAGGTCTGGGCTGTGCTACAAAGTTTTGTTGATAAAAATCTGCATTTCGCCACCAGAGATCTGCATGTATCCCCCAAACACTTTTAATTGATTTTTTTTATTTTTTTTTAATTTAAACCAGCAAAGACTAGATTTTTGGCTGTCTATTCAAAACCAAATGTCAGCAGCCACCATAACAGCTGCTGGCAAAACACTAATGTAAGAGAGATTGTGACATTATGTCAGCAGCTGTAAACTATGGGCTCCCACCCATGATGTATCATGTCTTCTATAATAACCCAGTTGCAGCTGTGTGACATCAGCCATGAATGTGCTGCTGTGATGCAACAATACTGGTATCTGTGAATTGATTTGAATCCTGATGGCTGCTACACACTGCCCTCAAATAGGATGACATCATTTGAAGGGCAAGAAAATGTTGTTTTCCCTAAAACTATGAAGCTTGCATTGTAACTTAAAAGCATATTCACAGTTTTCCTTTTATACTAGACAAATTTAAGATATATTAGATAGCAGCTTACAGACAAAAATGTATTTTCATATCAATAATTAGATAAGCCAATCAATGACCAGGAGGCTGACAGCCAGTATAGTGATAGAAGGCAAAAGGCAGAATGAACTGCTGTAAGAGGACAAAGTACAGCTGTTCAAGAAGAAATCCATTCAAAATCTGGAACTATGTAAACAGACTTTTTTGTTTCTACATACATAACTTAAAGACCAGAAGCACACTCCACAGTTTCACAATGATAACAAAAACCCCATGATCACCAGCTGCTCATAAAAGACTGAAGAATATCCTTTTTAGTAGTTGATGTAATCTCGCAGATATGGAAAGTGGCTCACCTGAACAACTCATTTACACCTACTGCTCCAGAAGTCAGGCTGCTGCCTGGAAATTCACTGCTTAGGTTACAGGCATCTTTCAGATGATGTCACTAAGCAGATCTTTTGAGGAACTTGATGCCATTTGATTGCTCAAATTATGACATTTAGAATCAACTCTATTAGAAAAATTACATTTCCAAATGCATTTGAATCACATTGTTATATAAAGCTTAACTCCACTTTTTGTTTGTCATTCATTCTATTAGCCAAATAAATTCATGCATATTGACCCCAGTTTTATGAATTGATTTGTTCAACCTCCTGAACATTTCAGAACTTGAAATGAAAATCTGAGAAAAGCGATGCTTGTGATCCTGCTGATTTTTTGGAAACAGTCCCAGAAAGCTACTAAAAGCAAACAAGTAAAATGAAAGTATGGGCTTAAGCACATGAGCTACCAGTACTATTGTACTGACTTTTCTTGCAAAAGAAAATTAGCAATCACCATAAAAGAATACCTCTGTGATATTATTCTGATGCTGTTGGTCTCTGTACTCAGTGCCTGGGAATGTTTTCTTTCTAAGCACTGAAAATGTTGGCATCATTAGAGCTTCATTTCACACCTGAAGGATTTTCTGACACAGGAGAGGTGATTTTACCTCTTCCTGCCTGCTATGATCTAATATTACCACTTCTGTCATACCCTAATGTAAAATAAACCTCAGAAATGTCATCTCCTGACTCACCTTCTACCTGCCAGTACTGCCAAACCTGAACTTTTCCCAACTATTCTCCCATGTATCTAAGATACACTTCTTGTAAACCTATTCAGTTAAGGTGAAAGAAGGTGGCATTTACTGAACCAAAATGAGGTTGTTCCTTCTTTGTGTCACCTAGGTAACGCACACTGCCAACGGGACAGCACCACTGCCCAAGCTGGAATACCCAAGTAATAGGCATAATGAAGACTGTTTTCACCTACATTATTTTTGTAGTTCTGTAATGAAACATATTCCCCAATTTCTAGTTTCAATTTCCAGTATTTCATTAAGGAAAATTAGATTCAGACATGCGAGCCGTCCTTAATACACTTACCACATTTCAATTCTCAGCAGATCCATACTTGATATTTACAATCACATTCCTACTTAGCAGCAGTATTTGCAGCATTAAACTGTGTTTTAACCATTTCCATGGACTAACATTTTGTAACCAAGAATCTCCAACCTGCTGTTTTTTGCAACATGAACAGGCTACAATTTCTGCAGTTACAGAAAATGAGGCAAAGGTTAGTGGTTTCTTCCAAATGTCAACTTGGTGGTGCTACACCTGAAACACAGGAGGTGCATACCACCAAAGCCTACTTCACCAACCTGAGAATATACTGCGTAACATGCAAAACAAATTGAAAGATTGTATTTCACACTGAAATCAGTCCTCTAGCCTTGTATGCTAAAGACAAGGTTCGTAGCATGCTTTCAGAGCTGCTTAACACTGTCCTTTATAAAACCCATTTCAAATCATTGCCAAATCATTGTCTAGTTTCAGATGTGTGGATCAAAGTTTCACATACCCTATTTCCTCTGGCTACACTTTTATTTTGGAACATTCCACACAAATAACAAAGCTTCTTGCCAAAAGTTTTAAAAAACAAGAAAACCCCTCACTTCTCTGAAGAAGTCTCACAAATCCCTTGCTTGAAGCAATTTTAGTCAGCGAGAAGCGTGGTCAAAGCATTTACCTTTTGCTTCAACGCCTAGGTTACAAAATGAAACCTGGCTAGCTTTTTTTTTTTTTTTTTTTTAAAACTCAGGAGCATCTTAAGAATACAAGCCAGATTCTGCAAAACTCCCTTCCTTCCAAATTACTCGAACTACACTAGTTTTGGGTTTTTTTTTAGAAGTTGCCCCTTCAACTCTTCTCCATTAAAACGTATCACATAAAAACAAGAAATTAATCAAGTACAACTCTCTTACTGAGTTTAGTCTCTGCAACATTCACCATTCTGTTAAGACTAGAGAAATCTATATACAAAGATCTGAGAAGAAAACTCAGTCACACCTGGGATCAAACAGGAAACCAGAAGATTCTAAGCACCAGCTCCCATTCTCCCTCCCTTTTCTCCACATGATCTTAATGCATATTTGCTGTAGTTCAGCTTTCTCTTTTACACATGAATGAAAGCCTCACAGGTGTCAGCATAAAAAAACATTGACTAAACACAAACATATTTTGCTGTCCTGCACTTAATGTCAGTTGCTGTATGTCCTCTGATAAGAAAACATATTCCTAATGAAAGCATCATTGTCTCTCAGGAGCAGACCATATCAGTACAGCAAGAAGAGGATAAATAGTCTAATCGGAGTAACAACTTGGAATACAATGCCACTTCCTCCGAGAAATAATTCCATTTTTCTTTGTAAGTAATAATATTGCTTGTTTATTAAAAACAAAGAAAAAACCCACCCAAATCCATCCAAACAAAAACCCCCCAAACCAGTGGAAACTATAGAACACCATTATACAGTTTTTCTTGTGTGGTTACTGGAGAAGAGGCAAAAGGGAAAAGCTCCAGTCCCTGCAAGGAACTGAGAACTCCTAATGTTCCATCGACTCCAGTTGCTTTTCCTCTAGTTGGCTCCAGAGCAGGAAAATCAGTAGCCTAAATGAATCAAACCGTTATATCACGTACTATTTATTCATTTTTCAATGTATACCCTGGCTTCACAGTCATCCACTCTAAGCCAGTGAAGGGAATGATTCCTTACTGGCTATGTGTTACCATCCCTACTCTTGTGCCATCATTCACAATTGTGCAGCCACACAGCCAGCTGGGTCTCATTACTGAGAACAAATTCTGCAAAAAAAATAAAGCTATAAATAGTTTTCAGCCCTTCTGAGGCATGACCCGATTCATGCTGCAGTTGTGTAACCTCTAACATCAATATAACAGAGAGGATGAGAATGTGTGGCTGCATCTATAGGGAAGAAAGGGACCATGACTTTTGGCAGTAGCTGGGATTTGGACTAGCTGGTTAAATGTAACCAAAAAACTGCACTCTTTTTGGTTCCTTAACATACACACACTTCTAATAAAGCACAGAGTTCTTTTCAGAGCAACAAATACAGGGCTGCAATCAGGGATTTATTCCCAAGATTTGCTCATTACAGATCTGTACAGCATATTTTAAGGATGGCACATGGTGAAGCAAAGCAAACACTTTTCAGATGAGCAGCGAGCGGAATTCAGTGGCTTTAAAAGTGAGGCAGATGAAGGAAGTCAGATGACCTACCAGCTGGGGCCTTATGACTAATCAGTAAACAACAGGACAGACTACAGCCAGAATACAAACTGCAACTCATACTGCTACAGCAGAGATGATGCAAAGTGGAAATGTTTATCTGTGTTTGAAAATAAGGATTAATTCTAATCCCTTCCTATGGGGTTTTGGGGTTAAAGAAGTTTCTACATATTCTCTACTTCCAGCTTCCGGTAGACACCACCCACCCACGCCCCAGCCTCCTCCCCAGTCTTCTGTCCTCCAGCAATTTCATTCCCTTTCTTCACTAAACTTGGGCATCCAGCCAACTGCATAATCATGCTTCTCTTTCAAACAACCATAAAACATAAAGCCAAACAAACTAGAATAAGTGAAAGTTGGAGAAGCAATGTTGCAAGAGATCTAACACTGAGGAAATGAACCAGAGTCTCCAGCTCACCAAGTCTGGTTAAATTGGGGAAGTTCAGTTCCTCACTGGCCAGCTGCGTTGTAGGTCCCTCTGCTTTAGTTTTTTTTGGTGCAAAACATACATACACTATTTATCTCCAGGGCACGCAGCCTTTGGAATACACCTACAAAGCTGGTAAAGCAGCATACACTCCTTCACTGATAAACTTGGTTTAAAGGAGGCTATTTTGCTTTGACCCAAACCTACTCCTTGTTGACTTTAAACTAAAAAAAATGGGGGGAGGAGAAAAAAAAAAAGAGAAAAGTCAAATCATAAGATGAAACCTGTATGTCTGGCCTTTTACACTAGTTTAACCAAGACAGTTTAAAATGATATCTGAAAGTCTTAGAGATACACCCTCTGGGATCTAACTATACCGGCGTAAAATTATCACTTCTATTGGATACTCCTTACCAGCCCTTTGCTGTAAACTACTGATTCTGCAATGCTTGTGTGAGCATTTCCCAATTCACATCAGGCAGAAAAACAGTCAAGTTAGCTCACATGATTTTTTTTAAGTTGTTTCAACTAGACTTGTGCCTGAATTGTGCCTGAAGCTAACTCGGGAAGGATTTACATGAACTGTATCTCTAGCAGATGCATAAGGGCAATTACTTCCTTTGGCAGCACAATCTCCTTAGAGAAGCTGTTCTCTGCACGTTGACAAACAAGTTGAAGCCTTGCCTTTACAAAAAGGTTTAGAAAAAGACAGGGGGGAAGAAAGAAAACAACTTTTGAAATCTTTAATCAGGATTTTGTCAGCAGGCATTACTTGGAACTGAATGAGATCAAAGTCCTCATTACTCACTTTCTTCTAGCATTAAGCAACCATCTCGGCTAAAACAAAGGAGACTAAGCTCGATTTGTAAGTGTTTTGTCGCAAGACCATTAATTAGAACCATTACATAGTTCATATTTGCTGCTTTGATTCAGGCCCTCAATCCCAGCATACACAACATGAAATTTACCTTTCCTCCTATATTTCTTCCTCATCTATTCTTATTTTTAAGACATCTGCTTTTCTCAATTCTCACACTCAGGATTATGGAGAATGAATACTGGTAAACTGACACACTCCCAAAGATTAATGCTTGCCACTATTTTTGCTTGCTATAGGCCTGAGCTGGTCTTGTCCCATATTATTCAGGAAAGGCATACCTCCCTTCTACGGACTCTTCTGCAATCAGGAAACAACTTCTCACTTACTTAAACTTTTTATCTCACTTCTTATACATGTCTTCACTTTCCCATGAATACTTCAAGACAATTGATGGCAAAAGACTTGAGTATAACTTTTCATGTTCACAGGGGCAGAACTAATGTGGTTGTCACTTCATAACTTGCTGCAAGTTGTTCTTAGTGATCTGGTTTGCAGCACAGAGGAGAGATGAACTGCTGCACAGAAAGAGGAATCAATGTGGCAAAGGGCTGCAACTTCAACCTGCTGTGACAGTGTCTCCTGAAACTGTACTCAAGCTTCGTTTAACTTCAGTTGAAGACATGCACTTGCAGGATCAAGTTGGAATGCTGAATCTAAAAGCCAAGTCATTTAGTAATACATTTTTTTAATCTTGTTTTAAATTAAAAAGCTTGCTATTGTCATCATAAAACTTGTCCTCACATCATGGTAAGTCGTATTCAAAAATATACTTTACCACAGGGCACAATGCAAGCTGCTACCTCCAGAACAGAGGGCTCAGCTAATGTTGTAATGGGAAGACGTTTCGTTGAGAGAGAGGAGAGAAGGCTGTGGTCTCCATGGCAACTTTTTATCTCCTTACTTCCACAAGTTTAAAGAAACACATTTTTCTCATGGTCCAGAGACTGGCCAGTAAGCACTCAGAGAACTTCAAGGTCTTCACACATTACCATCTCCTTCAATTCCATCTCTCTCACCTTTCCATTTTTACATGGGAAATCTGCATGCAGTATGTACCTAAGGTACCACACACAGAAGCAGCTATGTAAAATAGAAGATTCTTGCCAAGAAACTATACTGCACATACAACTTCTCCTCACAAAAAAGACAGGAAAACAAAAATACAATAAATATTACTTCCTCCATTTCATGATTAGGCTCTAAGATACTATGCTAGATACCATAATCTATAGTTTAAAATCCATAGTCAACTTTCAGTTATTCAGAAAAGGAGGGAGAAGGAAGGGTCACATAACATGGATAAAGCAATACCACAGGTTAATATAAAACATAATGCTGACAGTGTACAATGAGAAGTAATGACACTGCTGACAGAAGAGTACCAAGACCCCCTAGGGAGCAGTGACTCAGGCTAGAAAAGCCCTATAAAGCAGCACAGTGCTTCTGAATAAATGTATGCTGCCCACGCTGTCACTCCCACAACCAGCTTAGGCACTCCAAATACACCTACCACATTGTTCAACCACCCTCAACAATCCGTCCATAGCTATCGAGAGTTCTACCTGAAGAGAGTATCAGTGAGGAAGACCGTATGTTACTGTCACTTTGCTTAATGCTCTGCCCTGGCCTTCATCTGTATCAGTGAAATCTCTCATACATCCAGCAATTCCAATGGCTCTGCAACTAAACTGTAACTTGGGGAAGGAGACCTGGCATGGAATAGAGGCAGGAATAGGTCAGTCAGGAGGGCTGGAAATTTAAAATGCAACCAACAAAGACTTCATATTTCCATGATTCATCTATTTATTTTATTAAAAGCTAGCAATGACTTCAATTCATCTTAATATTGTACATAAAATTCTCCATCTACAAGTATTTTCACATATAAATATATCAGCTAACATAACAGCTGCCATTTACCTAGTAACATGTTGGTTTTGCATATTCCCCTTATATATTTCACCAATCAGTTCAAAATATATTACCTTATTCCCTTTTTTCCTCATAGACAGTTTAAGTAGAATGATATATTAAAGTTAGCAATAGATGGACAGACCATAAAGAAAAACATTTTAGCTGTGAATACATTTCAGAATGTTTTAAGTGGAGAGTTAGAAACAAACCAGCTCAAACCAGAACTGAAAATTCAAAGGTCCTAAAAAGCAAAGTGAATAATTTCACATAAAAAGGCCAATTACTTTCAAAGAAAGGCAAGCATTTCTGTAAAAATTTATGCCTGTTATTACTGCATTGCTCTGAAGCTCTTAATAGAGTGCCTCCATATTTATGGCACTTAGATACAGCTTCATCAGACTACACAGTAAGGTCACCAAAATGTGTCTCATACCATTGCAGACACTAATCTGTCTTCGGCAGAATGGTATTTTATTGAGGAGAAAAGTCAATAAAGTCCAACAGTCAAAAGTCCTATGTTCTTTTAATGACTCCTCGAGGCCATCTCTCATGCTGACATCATCCCTAACAAAAAAAGTCTGTTATGCTTTACACAAGCAGTGCTGCAATTTTCAACAGGACAATTATTGCCAGAATTCTAGAAAAAGAGCTGGAGTCTTACCAAGTCATCTGTGCAGTACAAGCCATTTTAGTGTCAAGAAATAAAACAACAGTATAGGATATGTATGGAAAATATCCTGTATCAAACAGACAGAACAGCCAAATGAGGAGATAAACGACAGCAATTGCCAAAACATATGTTCAGAATATGAAATAAATTTTGAGTCTGGAAACCATAAACATCACCTTCAGTCAAAACCACACCATGCACACATTAGCAGGAACCAAGGACTACAGAACTGGCAGTCACAATTTCACATGTCTTTCCTTTTTTAAAATCTAAGCTCGCTAAAAGCTAGTAGCAAAGCTATCAAAATGATTGTTACATTCTCAAATTAATATTTGAGGTGCCCTGTATACATCTTTTCACAAAAAAATAAACATTATGAATCTCTGGTAGCAAACACACAAACCAAAATCTGAACTGATCCAACTAGATTTTTTTTTCCAAACCAAACCCATCCCATCCCTGTTCAGGAAAATGCTTAAGTCAAGGTTTAACAGTAACCATTGCTCTTAAGAGGCTGTGATGGAAATTAATCTCAAACTGCAGTAGTCACTTTGAAAATTTTGGGCTGGTTGGCTCTATCCCTCTAGCTCCTTCTGAGAAACGTCAGTTTTGTGCATGTGACAACTCTATCTATACCGGCTCAGTACAAATTGCATGGAGCAGGAGAAAAAGGAGACGACAGTTTTTTGCCTTGTGAGAAGAATTTTTGACAAACACTGAGCCACAGAAGAAAAGCTGCGTGACGACTGCCCACACTGCACAACAACAATGAGAATTCTACTTCCAGAGATCTCTATTTGTCCATTTCATAATGGCTATTTTAACTGCTGGTATTTTTAGAGCTCTACACATATATAAAACCTTATTTAAAAAAGTGTTCATTTGCAATTGTGTAAAAAATCCAAATGGAAAAAATCTCAAAGTTGCAGAGAAACTGCTTCATACATGCTAATACATGGACACAAGCGTGACACTTGAAATGTATGAAGGCATACTACAGCTCCTCAGCAACATGACACCCTGCCTTCTGCCCACTGCTTATGAAATACTTGACTGTGTTCCAGCAGAGCAGGGTTTCATTTTACAAGACTGCTTTACAAAGCTAGCAGTGAGGGGAAGTGTGCAGCAAATGAACTCATCCCCCCCATTCCTCCAGATAAAGTTTCTTCAGGTACAAAAGGAATTACCCAACTAAACAAATCGACTTAAAAAAGCTTTGAAAATGGAGCTAGAACTATTGCCAGATTGTAAGTCCACATGCAAACCTCCGGATCCATCTATTATTTTTCCCATTAAAAATTATGAGCATTGTTAAAAACATATATTTAATATTTGTTCAATCCATTTATCTTTCCCAAAACCTCTCTAGGATAACAGGCTTGGGTAAAAAGCAGGACAACAATCCACAACTTCAGTGAAACAGCAGGTAAACTGGTACTTCCAGCACCGCAAAAAAAATCCCAAACAAATCCAACCCCAAATCATAGAAAACAGTCCCACTGCAACAATCACTCCCTGGATTTTAATCAAGAAACTTAATGGAAATAATTCAACTTAAACAACTTCAGCTTTCAGAAGTCTGCAGAGGAGTAGGGAGATAAAAGAGAAGAACTTTGATGCAGCAAGGGTACTGGATAGCTGAAGAGTCCTGAAACTACAAATCTGACTTTCACTGAATAGCAAAGAAGAAACCAATGAATCACACACAGCAAAATGGAAGGGTTATACATTGAAAATAATTGGCCCTGATATGCATTTTTTTAAAAGACATTATAAAAATAGCACAGCATTAAAAGATTAATTCAGCTTCAGTATAAATATGAAAGTGATCAGCAAAAAGAAAGCAGTAAGAGTAGGAAAATATGAGTCAAGCAGGTATTTGAAGTTTATACAAAAATTACAATAAAGCACTAATAATTGTGATGGTGCTGAATATTTTTCTTGCCCTGAAAGTAATATTGATCTCATTACTGTAAGTACAAGATGATGAAGAAAATCTATCCTGAGATCACTAGAAGCACAGAAATGCATCTATACATCTAAGAGAAGTAAAATAAAACTCGTCAGGCTACTATAAAGCAAGAATGAGAAACTTGTGAAAAGTCTCCCCATAAAATATATTTGAAAACAAAACCATTTTAGTTTACATTTCACCTGATAATATTTAACATTCTTTACAAACAAGAATTTCCCCATCTCTATTAAACTACAGCCAAAGAAGAAACAGCTGTTATAACTGTGACAAGAAATACTACATAAAAGAAATCCAGAGCGTTGCATTTCATTGATGCAGAGTAAGATAGCAAGACTGGCAGCGATCATAAGACAAGATGTCATAAACTGACTAGAAATTTGGTAAATTAAGATTTGCCACTGGAATTTGACATCCCCTGAAAAAGTTAACACCAACAATACAGCAGGATTGACTCCTTTGTCACAAGAGCTACATGGAAAAGTTGCCTCATGGAAAATAACATGAAGAAAGCTCTTGAACAGCTGGAGTGAAATAAAGTTTATTACAGTGAAGTTATACTGATGCCACAGGCATGAAGCAAAATTAAATTTACATTTACAATTTAATATGCACACACACACACATTAAACTCTTGTTAATGAATCTTCTTTCTCATCACAGAAGATGCTACCTGTCCAAGGTAGGCTGACACTGTTTTACGAATCAAGATCTCCAAAACAGCACAAACTATTTTTGCTTATCAAAAAGGATGTCGCCAGCTTTACAACTGCTAACATCCCCAGTTCCTCCTAGGTACTGCCATCCCTGCACAACATGTAATTTTATGAGATTACATAATGTAGTAATATAGTTTCAGATCAACTGGCACGCAAATAAAATACAAAGGCATATAAAAAACTCTTCCTAAAAATTTAGTCTATGTGCAATACAGAACTTGAAATGAAATTAAACTCAAGTCCCCCAAATACGATGTATGGCTTATGATTTCTTTTTAACTCCTCTCTTCATGGGGCACAAACTGTGTTTTCTATCTTTAAAATTACATGACATGCCTGAGAAGTAAAACAATACACCAAACAAGTTCTTTAACATAAGGATGTATCACCATGCAAACAGCAAGGAAGCAGGATGTGGCACTTCAAGACATGGTTTAGTGGGCATGGTGGCATCAGGTATATGGTTGGACTTGATGATCTTTGAGGTCTCTTCCAACCATAATGATTCTATGATTCTATTCTATGTACTACACAAATTAGAGAAAGCAAGATGCAAAGAGATGGGAAATGCAGCGGTAGAAGGATTTCTTTAAGGTCAAAACCAGAGAATGGAAACAGAAGAGGCAAATCTAAGAAGCATCATTTATTTTAAGTATGAACGCATTTTCTTCTAATACAATTAAAAAAATAGACACTGGTGTTCAGCAGACTGAAATATCCTCAGCTGAGAAAAACAGAAGTATAAACCACTTCTCCAAGAGTGAAGTGGTAGCCATGACAGTCTACAGACAGGTCCCCTCTGCCTGTTGCACTGCCTCACATCAGTGCCATGCAGGAGCAAAGAGAAATTCTCATGATTCTACTTGAGTCTGTCTGTTTGCTTTTGTAATCCTCAACAATTGTCAGGTATCAGATACATTTCTCATTACTATACTGACCTTACAAGAGGAAACCCCTTCCCAAAAACAGAGGGGACACCACCGCATTCAGGTTATCCCAGAATCTGCCCATACAGCTTGCAATGCATGCTTCTAAGAAACCCTTGTATTTTCATTTATTACATATTCAACATGGTCAAGAGTTGAAAAAAACTGCATCATACAGGAAGGATAGTCACATTTAAAAAAATAAAAATCACATTTCTGTCTGAAAATCTCATTAGATTAGATAACAACCGTGGTTATTAAAACTGTAAAACTAGTTTTCTCCATTTAAATACTGCAAAACTGGCAGCACTGTGCCAACAATTGCATTATTGATGAAAATATGTATTTTTGCCTTTCTTTTTACATATACAAAGAGGAAAAAATGTGTTTTAAGAAAAAGGAATATGAACTGAATAAAATCTTAGTTTTATTTAAATGTGATAAGCTATTTAAGTGGTCTACTTTCAAACCGCTAACATGTTATTGAAATGGAACTTCCACAGACTTAACCACTTTCTGAAGCAGCACTACAGGGAGTGTCAATAGAAACTATATTGCAGTAACGTTGACACAAAGAACTTAACAAATTAATGGATGCACTTCTCATTTTAGCATATATTTGTGAAAGCAGAGATGGTAGATGTTTAAAAGATTACATCTGTATTAGTAACATAATTCACACCCAAATCATGTGCACTAGAAATATGTGGGGGAAAAAAGTACCACTTCCCTTGTGCCTTCCCTCTTCAAAGTGCTGTATACTCCTTAACTAACGGCAGTAAACACAACTCTCTTACCTGTTCCCTAATAGCAATTTGAATAGAATGTTATGGTGCAGAAAAAGTTAAACTCAAGAAAAACATAGGAAGCATGTTAATTTCAGAAGGAATAGAGATTTCTGGCAAGGAAAACCATGTTCAGAGATTTACTTTATTACTACTTTAATACTTTGGGTCTAGATAGATGAAATACTATGAACTGGAAGAGATTCTTGCATTAATAAAAGTGCTCTTTTGAAAAAAGCCAGAAGAGCAATCAAGCTTTGCAACCTGTAACATAGTACTGCCAAGGTATTTTCAATATCTGAAATAATAAATTTTTAGAAAACATAGTATGTAGAGGTGTTTATAGCCACAAAAGTACCCTCAAAACCAAAATATAATTTCAGATCTAGGATACAAGTAGTTTGTACCATGCTTTTTATTCATATTTATAATTTTTCATATTTATTCAACATGATTATAACCATCTGCACGCTTGAACTTGTGATGAATGTAATGATATGGAAAAAGCATTGAAAGTTAAATCTGTAAAAAAATATGGCATATCACAATCAATAAAGTTCTCAAAATAATTACAATATAGGTGTGTTTTCGTAACTCCTCACATTCTTGATTATCTTAAAAGTATAGCCCAAGGAAAAAGTTAGTTCTTCAAATTATAACAAGCCAAGTCAGAGAAAAACTATGGCTTCATCTTCCTATTAAGGTTCGGTTGTTTGTTTGGTGGGTTTTTTTGGGGGGGCGTGGGTTTTTTTTTGTTTTTTAATAAGTACATTAATACTCTTGTAAGAGTATTGCTGGTAGTATAAATAAACCATCAGGTAAAGAGTAAGATTATAAAAAGAATGCTTTTGAATAGAAAATTAGCCTCCTTCACTCTACATGAAGAGAGAGTAAGTCTCTCACTCAACACCATTTGTTAACATTCACCATATCAATTAGCCAAGAGAAAGAAGGACGTAATACTTCAGGAAGATTTTAAATAGTTGCTGTGCATTTGGGCACTAACAAAATAAATCAAAATCGTCTACCTCTTATTTCAAATTACAAGGTAATGCTCTTTTCCCCTCAGGGAAAATTAAAAAGCAGCAGGGATAAAAATTGTGAGTATCTTAAAAATAAGAAAAATATGTTAAGCTGATCATAGTAAGAAATTTGCAGTTAAATATTGTCTCATGACACATGATATGACAGCACCTTTAAATTGAAAATCCAATTGGAAAAGCTGATTTAAAAAAAATGTTTTCAGGTAGGACAGAAACTACAGATCAAACAGTATCAGTTATGGGGGGGCGGGGTGGAGAGTAGTATTCTCCATGAAAATTTCCTTCACTGTGCTCAGACTGAAAAGCTAACATTTAATCACCAGTGAAGGGTATCAACAGTGAAGCTTCTAGGCTTTCCTTCTTACACTATAACTTTTAATGGTAATTATAACAATCTTCTGACACACAGGCATCCCTGGATGATGGGATATGATTTGCACAGTGCCAGAACAGAGCTATGCAATATACAATACTTGAATATTTTGCAACACACTTACAGCTCAAATGATCAGTGTGCTATTTTAGCATAGATGGGTTCCAAAGATAATTTTTTACCCAGCTAAGCACAAATCTACCCACCTCTTGGCAAGCCAGCAGAATAAAAGGAAGTAGCAGATATTTTATGGGTCATAACCACATTCAGTTGTGGCCCTCTGCAAAAACATTTATTCCATAGCTGAGCTTGGAGCCAATGTAATGACAAGCATCTAATAGTCCTGCTATTACTGTGTTCAATGACTCTCTTACTCCTAGAGAACAGCGTGTATGACATCAACTCAAAGAGCAGTAAAAGCCTTGGTCTATGACTGAACTAAGAGGTAATACATATGGCCATAAATAATAGTGATAATGAATTAAGCAGGTTTGAATTACTATTTGTCTCATCAGCACCCTAAAATTAATGTTCTCCTTGGATTTAAAAGGACTTTTCTACCAAACATTATGATACCAATTATTACTCTTTTTATCATGCTAACAGCTTGGAGGAGAAGACTGGAGTTGGTAATGAGAGGCATTTGAGAGAGAGGGCATGATTAACAAGGAAAGAAGAAAAGGTTAAGACATGGAAGCTTGGATGAAGGAAATGAAAAAAAAATAGGGGCAGAAAAGACAGAACTGAGATAACACATTGCTGGGGACAAGACATGTGAACACATGGAGAAACCGCAACCCAGTAGAACACAATCCCCTGCAGTACACTGAGTACAGAACCCAAGACCTGCACATCCCATCACTCCTTTGCTCTCAAACATCTATACAACTCAGAGGCATCCCACTCTACAAAGAGGTCCCAGGGATCAACAACTTACTGCTATTTTACTCACTCAGGTATGAGAGCGCTGGTGGACATAAAGGTTTGAACTGTGCTGATGAGTCACACAGACGCCAGCATGATTCCACTTAACTGAATCTAGAAATTCAGCCTGAACTTAGAAATCAGCATTAGGAAAGCAACTTGAAAAAGGCACTGATATTTTGTACAGAGAAAACTCAGTAAAAAACTAACGCACGCTGCTCAATCAAGCACAGATGGTATAGTCTACAATCAAAGATGCCCATGTAACTTTAATTGCTCATTTCCTGTGCATATCTACCGTCCATGGATCTGTAATTAACAACCAAACACTACTTTTCATTCCTCTCCAAGATTTTTCTGTTCAGGTAGATTTCTTCAGACAAGATGAAATTACTGTAAGAATCAGGATTGACCACAGTAATAGTCTTATACAGGAGACTGTTGTTGAAAAAACATTAGGGAAAAAGCAGGGAATTAGAGAATGAAAAAGGGATGGTTAGCCTGAAAGCTGGTGAACACTGCTTTGGAAAAAGATTGCATCCTGTCAGTGCCATATATTTCCTTCATAATACTATCCAAATCTTTGAAATTAAATTTTTCCAAAGTTAGTCATTAATCACATATTTCCAATTTTCTAGATGTTGGGCTTGATTTCCAGTACTCCTGAGGAGTCACCAAGGCATCTGAAGTTATTAAGAACTGTATTAAAAAAAAAAAATAAAAAATTAACCTGTAATAGCTTGGTTGCCTAAAAGTTCAGGCACTAGACATTTTGAATTTGGTACCCCAAATCAGCAAATGCTTTCAAATTTGTATGATTCCAAGCTTCATCTATATAAAATGCAGTAACATTACCTTCCTTCGCTTCACAGAGATTACATGAAAAATAGCATTTGAAACCTTTTCAATAGGAAGGAGCACTACCCAAAAGCCCAAGGCAACAATAACACCTTTCTGTATTCAGAGATAAGTTTCAACAACAAGCAGAATAAAGAGACCAAAACTCACATGGGTCATTGAACAATGGGGAGTGGGGAAAGAATGGATGCTCGCTAACCCTACTGCCCTCTGCACAGAGCAGACTATGGTTAAAAACTGTATGTTCCAGCAGTCAACACCTGGGCTGTACTGCAAGTTGGATTTTTTTAGGCATATCCTCATTTTGGCATGCTTGAACTACATTTAGAGAAGACTATGACTGTAAATACTTAAACTTTCAAACCAGTAACATTACCAGCTAGAAAAGAACAAAGACCCTTCGCACTCTAAAGAGACTCCTGGGCTCTGTCAGTGAAAGCAGTGGTCTGTAGTGCGGAATCGTAAGTGAGGCTGAAGTAAAAAGGACTATCGGGACAGGTTTGGGGGGCTTCACAGTGAAAAATAAAGGCCTCTGCCTGTGTATATACAGAAGTACTAACTTATGCAAAACAATCCTATAAAGAAAAAACCACAATGTATTACCCTTTGTGCCTTATCTAAATATCTATAATTCAGAGAACTAAAGCAATATTTTAACTCTAATGCACTGATAAAGTCTAACCGCCAAGACACTTTTAACATGAACGGGTTTTCACCCGTCCACTTTGGAGAGAGTGACATAGCAGATGAAGAAAGCACACTGCATAGCCCACGGCTTCAGCTAAATACACGACTGCAATTCATTCAAGCTGTTTGGCTAACATCAGAAACCATGAGATCCAAGCCTGATTAGTTATTAAAGAGAGAAGAACCCTTGAATTGAGTTATAGCCTTTTCATTAGCTACCATGTAATTTTATTTTTAACACATGCTATATAATTTGCAGTGTTTGTTTTAACTAATTCTTTACTGCTGGTTCTTCTACTGAAGAAAAAATTACATCTAGTGCATTCTAAAGCTAAACCTAAACCATCAGTTTAAAATTACTTGCATAAAATAATGTATTTTGCCAAATGAAGGCATGAGATCCAAATGCGTCAGCAGCAAAGTTTCACTGAATGCAATTCAGCTCTGTAAGCCATACTCTAAAAGAAAAAATTCCTAGGCTCACTGGCTTAAAGGTTAGCACATTGTTTTACAGAAAATAATTAGCAAACTTACCACTGTCAGTGGTAAAAGGTTACAAAATAGAGTTAATGTATGATTTCACAATTGATGCAAGTCAATTTAAGCTTACGTATCTGCCAAAACAGACCCTCTCATTCTCATCACCCCATACAGTCTTTCCACCCTTTCTGTTTGCTGGCACCCACACACTCGTGAAAATGTAGTGAGCTGTCCAAGGATTTGATCCAACTAGTTACTGGCTGGGTTTGCAGTCAGATGAGTACAAAACAGCTTGCTGGAAGGCAAAATGATTGCTGGTGTTGACTGTGTAGCAGGAGATGAAGACAGCGCTTCCCCTTTTGGCATCAGCATAGAACTTGGATCACATTAGGCTGTGTATTTACAGCTGACTTCAGGGAGTACTTAACCAATATAAATTTGCTACCTCTAAGCACAGGTACAGCCACAGGAGAAGCGGGCTGGAAACACCATGAGAGAAACAATGACATTTCCTTTTTCCCCTACTCTAATTTGTCCCTCGTGTGACTGCAGGACTCAATATATTCCCCTATCAATCCCTCTCCTCTTTACTTTTTACGTAGCTACACTTATCTCCAAAAATATAACTAAGAGTGTGTATGCAGACAAGACAGTATATTAAAAAAAAAAAAGTCTGATCACGATGGTGGCAGAGAAGTGGAAGACACTAATGAAGGAACTGGAAACACATGCAATCTTGAACACCACTTAGAAGAGTTTACTGGTAGTAAAAGTTTGATTGTGGGACATGGGCAGTCTTTTTGCCTAATGTTTTATAGCAACTGGGAAAGTGGAGTCTGAACTTGGAGTTTCTAATCCTTGTTGCAATAAAAGTAATACATGACATTTGGAATGCCTTTGTTTAGTGAGTTGATCTTTTAAAACAAACAACAATCCTGTTTCCTTCCATGTTATCTTAAAGAACATAATAAAATTACATTCAAGATACAGTGACCCAAAGAGGTTTTTTTTCAAACAAGTATCTAATTTCAGGATGGTTCAGATTCTGCTGTTGTGGCTTTAAGAACAAGTGTTTGAGAAATACGGCCACTGCTATATGAGTAATACTGTACTTCTCAAGCTGTTTTACATTTCATCAGGTACTATCAACTAAATTTCAGGCAGGAAAGAAAAATACCAGTGAGACTTCTTACTGCAGAACACTCATATAGTTTCTGTAATCCTTTTAAATGCATGCACGCACTTAGCATATAGAAATTTAATTGACGCTATGGTCAGATTTTACCAGTTCTATGGAGGGCTGCTAAGAACAAAACTATAGAGATACTTCATTGACAAAGTCATTCAAAAGGTGGTAGCAGGCAACTTTTTTCTTTCTTTTCAGAGTCTTGACATCCTTTTTCACTATTAATATATTCCAGAAACAAGACATAGTACTCTGCATGTAATCATCTTACTAGTTGATTTCCATACAACAGCCATTTCTTTTCTTTCATAAATCCACATATTCCCATCTTCCCCTGTCACAGAGGGTTTGACAAATAACTTTTTGGCTCAATGTATGCTTTAGGCCACTGGGAAAGCTGTCAAACAATGATATCAGAGTCTACATCAACACTGGCAAAATGCAACTGTGCTTCCTTTCATAAATAACTCGGATGGTTTATAGCCCTTCCTTTTCTTATTTGACTGGTCAAGAAGAAGAGAGGAATGAACAAATGGGTTGTAATTCAATCCAGATAAAATGGGGATAGATAATGCAGGTTCAATGAAAGGGTATGAAAGAAAGAGAGAAGCACATCCTTGCTTTGTTAATGAAGAAGCTTGCTCATTCTTCATCATCAGTGAGCTTTGTAAGCTTGAGTCACTTCCTAAAATTCCAATTAAGTTGTAAGGGATGAGCATAAAGAACAGCTTCTTTCCCCTGTTTCAGTATCTAAGTTATTATTACACGGCATTTCTTGTACATGAGCCATCCCACATATACAAGAATGTTAGATGGACTACTGCATCATGCACTGTGGTGAGCGACCCTCCTGCTAATCGACTCCAAAGCTCTCAAGCACAGATCATCCCATCTTCAACTTGATTTTACATTATGTGATCTTAATTCCAGACAAAATACAAAATAAGCAGAAACTCACTATTACTTTAATGCCTGCTGAGGTTACCTGCTCAGTTTCGAGAACAACCTTGAGCACTGATCTTGGTTTAAAAAGCCACCTGTGGGTCTTCATCACCAGCAGTGCCCAGAAGCAGCTGAGCCTCTGACATTACTAAAGAATTCACTTTCCAGTTAAAAGCTTAGTGACTGAGGTGAATGATTAATGAGGGACTTAATTTTTCCACCGATGCCTAACAAAAATATTATATTCCCTTCCAGAATAAAAATGCAGCAAACCTGATCTGGTCATATGGTATTAGTTTTAGCTAGTCCTGTGAGGAGCAGGGAGTTGGACTTGATGATCCTTATGGGTTCCTTCCAACTTGAGATATTCTATGATCTGTTTATCAAATATTTTTCCAAAGTTAAGTCAAACCTGCCAGAAACTCAGCTCTGATCATTGTTTAGTGAGTAGTTAAGAATGGTACCTAGAAGCTATCATAGCTTGAGCACTAGGATTAGTATTACTGTCAACTCTGAACCTGTAAAAGATTCAAAGAAATGTGATCCTCCCACTGACTTAACGTTTGAAAATGTACCTTATAGCTGACATCTACTTAAAGGGATTCTGCCTTCACCCATCATCAACCTCAAAATCTACACAGAGTACGCAACTAAACTTGACCAAGCATCTAATCTCTGACACCCTGTTCCTACTGACCCCGCTTTGCTCGTTCATCTGCATTAACAGCAGCTTCCAGGCAAGGCCAATGATTCTGTTAAGGCTTAAGGCTATGCTAGATGCTGGTTTTCTAGCAGTGTAGTTATGTTAATGAGGGACGTGATTCATTCCCACCTCTTTAGCATTGATGCAGTTACAGTGACATGCAATTACTTTTATTACTACAAGAACGGGAATGAGCTCTACCAGTATAACATGATTCATGCTAGAGCTGTCTATCTTGGCACATAAAAAGGAGTAAGATTTGCATATACATTGTTTTGTCTTCAGTTTTATAGTTCGGGATTAATTCCAACGATTTTTATGAAACTCCACACACATGCCTCACCTGATGCGCTTTGAGTCTTTGTGGCCCAGCATGTAGGAAGGCACTCGGAGTCTACAGTCTAGGGAGCTATTTAAAGTGTTTATTTTAAGTGTTTATAACACCTAACACACATACACATTACACCATATTATTTGTGGCTACTCCCATGCAAAAAGAATTGGAAGTTTCACAGGAAATAAACTAACATGGGGAAAGAAGTGGATTAAATTTGTAGCTGAGCACTCAAGTGAAAAGTGAGGGTCAGAAATGCTTGCATGGATTTTTCCTCCACTGCCCAGCCTTATTCAAATCAAGAAAAATCATAGTACAGACCATGCTAAAAAAAAAGGGTCAAGATTAAGTTATTCACAGCAGCCTTCAAAACAGAGTATTTAAACAGAATGTGTCCCACACTACCCCTCCATAAGCTTTGCTTCTTCCAATTTAAGAACACTTCTAGCTTTTTTCTAAGGTTCATTGTGATGATAAATGCACAAAAGTGTATGGTATGCACTGCCGCTTATTAGCATTTAATGCTTCTTGAACAACTACAATGCAAATATTCATCACAATAGATGGGAACCTTGGTGGAAACAAGAATTCCCACAAATTGTTTAAGAGTACAGTAAATGAATAGTATTATAAACAAAAAGCCCAAATCACTCATAAATGTGTATGCTGCATTTTCTCTACAGATTAGCCCACTACACATTCATTGTGCAACTGCATTTGTAGAAAACTCTTTGAACAAAAAAATGTTATATCCTAAAAAGAAGCATTTTCTATTTATAGATGCGTTCAAGTTAAATAAACCACAGTTGTCCCAAGGTTTGGCTGGGTGTTTTGTTTTGTTTTTTTTTTTTTTTTGAGGGGGGTGTGTTTGTGTGTTTTGTATTAGTGACAGAATTTTGTATGAATAGGATGTTACAGGACAGAGTATGAAGTCAGGCAATTTTAAAGGAGGCTCCATTTTGAATTACTGAACTGATGGTGCATCAACACATGCACTAACAAACACAGTAACTTTCAAAAGGCAATGTTTGGAGTTTATTTCTAAGTTTCTAAGCTACAACACAACACACTAGAAAATCTAGATGACTGCATAGGAAGTAATCAAAGCTACAAACAAATGGCATGCTGATATCTTTTAAAACTACTTTTACTTATACAACTAGAAAATCAAAATAAACATAAAGTTGCTCTATATAATGTATTAAGAAAAATCCTACATCCTGCACAAACTTTCATCATTTCCCAAGTCTCATCTCTCTATTCAATATAGTAATATGTAAACATACTCCACAAACATGTTTTTGCTTATGATCAAGTTGCTTACAGGAAAGCTTACTTACATATTTTCAGTCTACTCTTATGAATACATTTGAGGAGTAGAGGGAAAAAACAGCCCTATTGCTTACTGTAACTTGTAAACTATTTCTTAATCCTTAATATTTTTATCCATATAATACAGGAGAAAAAAAGAAGGACGACATGATTCTGTTCAGAGTACCTTTCATATCTTGCTTATGGCTGTCAGAAGTGACAATAATAGAAGCGCAAGTGCACAAGAAACAGTTATCTTCAGCACATACACACCTGACAGCCCTTCTTGGAAAGTTGGTTTCTCCTGTCAACAGCACAAGATGAGAGACGGCCAGGGTGCGCATGTATGTGTATATATGCACACACATCTGCATACATACATCAGAACAAGAACATGTCTGGTTAAAACCACATCAGTGAGCAGCAGTACTGAGAGAAGCCTCCTAACTCTTTTTAAAAACAGCCTCCAACATGGGAAACACCTCTAGAGTGGAGACGACAAAGGAAAAACCCCAACAAATCGAGAGATCTCATCAGCCAGACCCAGGACGGGCAGAGGAAGGAGGAGTACCCTGCACAGCTCCTCCATCCTGCCTCTCAGCCGAGGAGAGGAAGGGCGGAGAGCGAAGGGAGGAGGCGAAAGCGTGAAGGAGAAACGGCCCAAGAGGAGAAATATGCCAAGCATCGCCTCGGTTAGGAGAAATTCCCCTCTACATCCACACATACACTCTTCAAGAGAAATGGGGGGGACTCCCCAAACATCCACTGAGGAAATTTCTTCTCCTCATGCATCTAGCTTCAATTTAC
>NW_009623639.1:0-380 GCF_000690535.1 Cariama cristata
CCAGTCTCCACTTGGACATCAAGCCATTGCCCTCAATTCTGAGTGCGACCATCCAGCTAACTCCTTATCCACTGAGTGGTCCATCAAATCCATGTCTCTCCAATTTAGAGACAAGGATGTTGTGTGAGACAGTGTCAAATACTTCGCACAAGTCCAGACAGATGATGTCAGTTGCTCTCCCCTTATCCACCAACGCTGTAACCTCATCATAGAAGGTCTCCAAATTTGTCAGGCATGATTTGCCCTTAGTGAAGCCATGCTGGCTGTCACCAATCACCTCCTTATTTTCCATGTGCCTTAGTGTAGTTCCCAGGAGGATCTGCTCCACGACCTTGCCGGGTACAGACATGAGACTGACTGGCCTGTAGATCCCCAGGTCT
>NW_009623639.1:400-1251 GCF_000690535.1 Cariama cristata
GCTGCGCTGCCATGACTTCTCAAATAGGATGGACAGTGGCTTAGCCATTTCCTCCACCAGTTCCCTCAGGACCCATGGATGCATCTCGTCAGGTCCCATGGACTAGTGCACCTTCTGGTTCCTTAGATGGTCTCAAACTTGATCTTCTCATATAGCGGGCAGCTCTTCATTCTCCCAGTCCCTGCCTTTGCCTTCTGCGACTTGGGTGGTGTGGCTGGAGCACTTGTTGGTGAAGACTGAGGCAAAAAAAGTCATTGAGTACCTCAGCCTTCTCCATGTCCTGGGTAACCAGGTCTCCTGTTTCCTTCTGGAAAGGGCCCATGTTTTCCCTAGTCTTTCTTTTATCACCAATGTACCTACAGAAGCTTTTCTTGTTGCCCTTGATGTCCCTTGCCAGATTTAATTCTATCAGCACTTTAGCTTTCCTAATCTGATCCCTGGCTGCTTGGACAATTTCTCTGTATTCCTCCCAGGCTCCCTGTCCTTGCTTCCACCCTCTGTAGGCTTCCTTTTTGCGACAGGGTTTGTCCAGGAGCTACTTGTTGATCCATGTAGGTCTCCTGGCACTTCTGCCTGAGCTCCTCATTGTTGAGATGCATTGCTCCTAAGCTTGGAGGAGGTGATCCTTGAATATTAACCAGCTTTCTTGGGCCCCTCTTTCCTACATGGCTTTATCCCACAGTACTCTACACCAAGGAGCTTCCTGAAGAGGCCAAAGTCTGCTCTCCTGAAGCCCAGGGTAGTGAGCTCGCTGTGTATCCTCCTCCCTGCCCTAAGGATCTTGAACTCCACTATTTCATGGTCACTGCAGCCAAGGCTGCCCTTGAACTTCACATTCCCCAACAGCCCCT